>NW_027256930.1:110000-125495 GCF_029215685.1 Pituophis catenifer annectens | reverse complement strand
TCCTCTTCTCTTCTCTTCTCTTCTCTTCTCTTCTCTTCTCTTCTCTTCTCTTCTCTTCTCTTCTCTTCTCATGCAGCTTGGGCAGGTATGTCCCATTCTCTAGAAATCTGTGAAGGCCTTGAAGAGTGGTCCAGCCACCATTACTTCTCAACCTGCTCCGACACGGAAGAAGAAGATGGCAACCAACTGGTTAGTGGGTTAGTTGGGTGGAATACACATTGGGAATTGTAGGCCAACACAACTTCAAAGCAACAGGTTGAGGAAGTTTGTCCTAAACCAGAACTAGGCAAAACAGTCTAACATGGAATGCTCCAACTTGGAAAAAGTGTTGTTCTGAGGGTTACGGTGATGAGGGGCATTCTGTAACATGGTTTGGACTGGTTTTGGATCACTCCGAAGAGCCGATTTGGAAGTTAGAACGGTACATTTTAAGCTGGAGGGTTATATTTCTGGCGTAAATCACATGTTTATTGTTCGTGCTTTAGTCTCCAGGAAAATATAAAGGCCTTAGCAGATTGCAAGAAGAAAGACTCAGATGAACTTCTGGTGAAGAACGGGGATGTCATTCAGCTCATGCATGAAGATGGAGAGGGTCAGTGGTAGGTGCTCCAGAGGTCCAATGTCTGGTCTACATAAAAGTAGGCAAAGAAGAAGCGTGAGAATGTTCTACAGCTTTACAGAGAGCTTTTTTCTGGCTTGTTTCATCTTCACCGTCTCCTTCCTTCCCTTTATCTGAAAGGTTGGTCAAAAATCTCAACCGAAGTAAAGAAGGCTGGGTGCCCACCAACAGCCTGCAGCTAATCCTCGGGGACTGTAGGTTTCGGAGCCCAAGAGTCACAGGTATTCCTGTGAGAACAAGGGACTTGCTCATCTGAACTGTTTCGGCCTTGGCATGCGCAGGAGTTTGGAGGCCTGGGCACTGCTTTGCTTGCTTGCTTAGAAGAAACCTGACTTTTGCTAAACTAAAGCAGAGGATGCGGAGAGATTAATAATCTAATATGTTCCAGGAAGTTAGTATTTAGCAATAGTGTTAGGCACTCTTTCTTCTCTTTTCTCCTCTTTGCTCTTCTTTTCCATCCTTCTCTTTCTGTCCCTTCCATCCTTCTCCTTCTCTTTCTTGTCTCAATTCTTCTTCTTCTCATCTCTCTTCCATCCTTCTCTTTCTCCTTCTTGTCTCCCTTCAATTCTTCTCCTTCTCATCTCCCTTCCATCCTTCTCATCTCCCTTCCATCCTTCTCTTTCTCCTTCTTGTCTCCCTTCAATTCTTCTCCTTCTCATCTCCCTTCCATCCTTCTCATCTCCCTTCCATCCTTCTCTTTCTCCTACTTATCTCCCTTCAATTCTTCTCCTTCTTGTCTCCCTTCCATCCTTCTCATCTCCCTTACATCCTTCTCTTGCTCCTTCTTGTCTCCCTTCCACCCTTCTCCTTCTTCTTGTCTTCCTTCCATCCTTCTCCTTCTTGTCTCCCTTCCATCCTTCTCCTTCTCTTTCTTGTCTTCAATACTTCTTCTCATCTCCCTTCCATTCTTCTCATCTCCCTTCCATCCTTCTCTTTCTCCTTCTTGTCTTCAATTCTTCTCCTTCTCATCTCCCTTCCATCCTTCTCCTTCTCCTTCTTGTCTCCCTTCCACCCTTCTCCTTCTTGTCTCCCTTACATCCTTCTCGTATCCCTTCCATCCTTCTCCTTTCTCTCCCTCCTAATGTACACCAAGAAATTAGCACTTAGCAATAGTATCAAACGTTCTTCCTTTCTAACGTACTCTCCCTTCTTCCTCCTCTTTCTTCCTCGTCGTCCTCCTCCTCTTATGATTTTATTTGGAGGACGACAACTGAACTGATCAAGACTTGAAAAAGAAACCTACTTGAATGAGAGGACATAACGTCCAGCCCAAGCAAGCCATATCTTTGACTTGCCACTGGGTATAGCAGATGTGCCTATGAGAATTTCTCCCTTTGGCCAAGTCTGGATGCATGAATTATGGTTTGGTCTGTAAGTTATGAGGATTAGAAGCATGCTTGCTTGTTCAGACTGGGAATGAAGATGGTTTGCTAAGATCCTGTGCCAAGAAGCTGAATCTGCATATTTTTTTAAAAAGGAGCGGGGGGACACATATGTACATTATATTTTATCACCTCCATTGTTGTCATGGCCATAAATATCTCTAAAGGGAATATCAGGTTTGACCAGAGAAACATTAATTTAATCATAAGAATCATGGCTAATAGGAACCAAGTCTTGGATGTTATGGAAAGAGACTAGTTCTGTTATTCTGTGGGGCAACTCCTGTGACATCCATCATTAATTGCTCCAAATAGTTTAAGCCATTTCTTATTGCTTTAAGAGCATTTCTTTCATGCATTCAGTTTTTTTCACAGCGTCCCCAATCATTGACAACTCTCGATGGTGTACAAAACCATTTATTGGCTTCCATCTTAGTTAATATGAGATTGCTATATTCCTGTTTTGTTTTTTTTTGTTTTTTTCTTCATTGATATAGAGATTTTTCCTCCCTTTGCCTCTGGAAAATAGCATTCAAACAACAAATCACACTGATTAGATACTCTCTTTATAACGCTCCTAACTAGGGGATTCTTGATGTCCGTACACCTTAAAGTTGCCAGGGTTGAGAAATACTTGCCAAATCTTGCCAAACCATCTTCTATTTCCCCACCAAAAAATGTTTTATTAAGCTACTGATGGGAACTAGATTATGCTAGGCTTGGGGCTCCACATGGTCCATTGTTGGTATGGAGCACCTCCGATGGAAGACATCAAAGGAAGCATCACTCCAGCAGGAGGAAAACTTCCTTGGAGAATGGTTTTATGGCATGACTTTTCCAATCAGGGTTCAGGGTAAGGTTGATAGGCCATGGTCTAATGTGGAATCTGATAACCTTTCTGGTATCATCCAAAGACTGCCAATCAAAGATTAGCTCCTTTGAAACATCTCCAAATGAGACCAATTACCATTGCACCTGGTTGAAGAACCCATCAGAAATGGCCCAAAGGTGTCCCAAAAGTGCTTTTTCCAAAAGACAACTGGAATTCCTTGATTTTTCCCTTGAAAACGTTTCTCTTCCCATCTTCTTCAGTTGGATGAGAAATGAAACGTTTTCAAGGCAAAACCCAAGGAAGTCCCAGTTGCCTCTTGAAAAGGGGCCTTTGGGACCACCGTGACCTGGATGACTGATAATCTCCAAAAACAACTCATCAGAAACTGACTTTTCAGGAGTGACAAGGTCCAATTAGAGATTAACTCGTTGCAATTACGAGAGCTCAAGTCAGTTGATGCTTGCTGGCCCGTGAGCTGCTAAGAAATGTCTTTGAGAAGGCATCGCTTTGCCTGTGAAAAATGCCAGCCACTGTCGCTGGCAAACTGTCGCTGGCAAAATGTCAGGATACCACATCATTAGACCACGGCCGATTAGCCAGAAGCTAATCACGGTTTGATTGACACAGACCATGGATGCCTGCACTAGTAGAAATCAAGCTTTTTTTTTTTTTCATTTACACTGGAGTTGGGGTTGGGGGAGAGGAGAGATCTGAGTTTCAACTTTTTGCAGGCTTGCTTGATAAAATTGTGCGGGGGTACCGGGGGGGGTGGGTGGGAGGGAGGAGGAGTGGAGAGGGAGGGTATCATTGTTCCAAAAATGGATCTGTAGCCTTGCCGAGTTGCACTTCCTATGCACTTTAAAGATTGTTTTCGTTACGAGCTTGTGTGCAAATAGCCTTAATTTAGGTCCTGTCTTGTTTGTCCGCTAAAAAGGCAGGTAGCTTTGAAGAACCACACCTGTGTTTACAATTCATTCATCCCTTAAGCTAGGAATTTCAGGAGAAGCCATGCATTCTGGGATCCGTGCCTTCTGACATTTAATGTTGTTCTCCGTTGCTTTTTTAGACGCTGCCCAGGATAGGATGAGGAAGTTAAGCTCCCCCTGAATTTAAAGAATTAAGGCCCAGCCCTTTGTGAATACTCCAGTGGAGATCCTGGAATGGTAACAAGGGACAGAGAGGCCAATTAGAACTTATTCGGTCATCTGTGGTCCAAACTAAGGGACAGCACTTGGCTGTTCCAGTCTAGGCTCAGAAGCTAAGCAGGATCAAGCCTGGTTAGTCCTTGGATGGGAGAATATCAAGGGGCTAGGCTAGAGGGGAAGTTGGAAAACCTTCCAGAAGAAGACAATGGCAATGTTTTTGAGGAAACTCTATGGACGTATCTCTGTAAGCATCACAAGTTGACCTCAGCTTGAAAGAAACTTTACCTTTTTAATCATCAAAAACATCACATCCTCATCCAAGTGGGACCTATGACTGGGAGCCATTCTTTCTCTTCTTTTTCATTCTCCTTCCTTCCCCTACTTCCAGAAAAACTCCATTGTTTTTGACCCAAGGATGAGACCTCATCTTCCTCTCTAAAGCATCTCCTGAGTTTCCTTTGAGAAGGCATTTGACAATTCCATAGCTTTGGGGAAAGTTGAAGGATGAGCTTCCGGTTTTTCCAGCTACCTTTTGCTGGGATTGTCTGGTCTTGACTAAGATCTT
Organism: Pituophis catenifer annectens; assembly: GCF_029215685.1. Lineage (NCBI taxonomy): Eukaryota > Metazoa > Chordata > Lepidosauria > Squamata > Colubridae > Pituophis > Pituophis catenifer. Next base: position 120,952 of record NW_027256930.1, on the reverse strand, counting down.
GTGGGGTCTCAAGGAAGCCAACTTCAGTAGGTTTTGCAAGAACTTGGGGAGATCAGTAAAATGTCCTTCTGGTTTTGCTATCAAGAGTCTAAAGAACTTAGGTTGTGTCTCAAGGCTTGGTCAATTGGCAGCTCCAGATTGTAGACATCTCACTGTGGATTCTTCTACACTGGCCAAGCCAAGGGTCTAGCAAAGTTTGCACGGGAATTTTTAAGGGGATGCGGGGGAAACATATGTGCCATATCTAAGTCCAGAATCCTTTTGCACTATACGTATTAAGATTGTCGTTGTTAGTAGTGAGACAATATGTTTCCGGCTCTTTAAGAGCCCCACTTGTACTTAGGCAAGGATTGAAGGCTTTTTAAAAGGGACTTTCCATCATTTATTTTTCTGGTGCACCTTCAGGATTTTTACATTTTCCTTTGTAGGCTCAGGTAATTTGGTGTCTACAGACAACGGTTACAAATTTAACCTCCCAAAGCATCACAGGGGTAACTATTGAGACTGGCTACTCACAACCACTCAGGGCAGTGAACTGTGTGCATAACCCCCCCCCCCAAAAAAAAATTCACTGTCAATGTAAGTTGTCATCAATCTGTTTTCTTTGATGTGTCCTCATCCGGTTTTGGAACAGGGGGTAGTAGATATTTTTGTTTTAAAAAGCCCAAGATTCAGCTGGACCTCTGAAAACGTTGCTGTACTTTTCTTCCCTTAATTTCCCTTTATACACACTTTCCTAGTTGCTGAAAATCACGCTGTTGCTGTTGCTGGAATTCCTTGCAAGAATTCCTAAACAAGCCATTTTCAGCCCCTTTTCCCCTTGTATGTGAAACACCATTGAAATCACGGCACTACACTTTTAAAACAAGGATGAGTTCGTTACGGTGGGGCGGCCTAAATAACCCAAATGAAGGTTATTTTTTAAAAGTGTCCATCCTCATGTGTACAGCACAGTTCGAATCTTTTTAACTTTTGTCTACCAGATTCTAAACTGTACATGCTTCGGTTTACCTACGTAGCAAGTCTGAATCTGACGTTTTAGCCTGCGCTCAGAGATTTACTGCGTGTAGGATTGCTCTTCTAAACTTCGAAAACTTTGCACAAACCGTCGAGGGCCTCTTCAAAATAGGCTGGTGTTAAAATTGTCGATGTGACCCCGAGCTGTGAAATATATGCCTTCCCTGTCCCAATTATTTATCGGATTCTGTAAATGCCATTGGAAGAATGAGCTCACTCTATATTTAAAAAAAGAATTATGAACCTTGTTGAATAAAGAAATATACCTGAAGACTTTTCGTTTGGTGCCGAGAGTTTTGTGTCTGCTTCCTGGATTCTTAAGAAAGAGGGGTCTTTCTCTAGACCCCACCTAGAGTACTGCATCCACTTTTAGTCATCATCACACTATAAAAAAGATGTTGAGACTCTAGAATAGGAGTCCTCAAACTTTTTAAGCAGGGGGGCCAATTCATGGTCCCCCAGATTTTTTTTTTTTTTAATTTGATTTATATGCCGCCCTTCTCCGAAGACTCAGGGCGGCTTACAATGTGCTCAGCAATAGCCTTCATCCTTTTGTATATTTATACAAAGTCAGCTTATTGCCCCCCACAAACTGGGTCCTCATTTCACCTACCTTAGAAAGGATGGAAGGCTGAGTCAACCTTGAGCCTTGGCGAGATTCGAACCCTGCAGTAATTGCAGGCAGCTGGTCTTAATAACCAGCTTAATAACAGGGTGCCTTAAACCCCTGTACTACCAAGATTGTTGGGGGGGGGCAGACCTGCTGGGTGGGTGTGGTTAGACAGTCATGTGACTGGGTGGGTGTGGCCAATTTAGCAGTCCATTAAACAACACACACAAATTAAACTTTAATTTGTTATGCTCCTGGGGGTGGAAAGGTGGTTAGGGAAGGGGATATGGCTGCCTTGGGGGTGGGAGAAAAGGGACCTTCTGTTTGTGTGTGTGTGTCTCTCTCTCCCTCCCTTCCTCCTCCTCTCTCTCTCTTGAGGCTGGGGAGGCCAAAAATGAGCCCATTTTTGGCCTCTTGGGGGCCTCTGTGCATCCCGTTGTTGGCCTCCTCGTCCTCCAGAAGGCAGGTGGGGTCTGGTGGGTAGGTGGGGGTGGAGTGGGCGGGGCAGCCCCATGGTCCTGTGTGGGCCTGATTAATGGCTTCGGCGGGCCATATCCAGCCACAGGCCATAGTTTGAGGACCCCTGCTCTAGAAAGAGTGCAGAGAAGAGCAACCAAGATAGTTAGGGGACTGGAGGCTAAAACATATGAAGAACGGTTAAAGGAACTGGGTATGTCTAGTCTAGTGAAGAGAAGAGAAGGACCAGGGGAGATAGGAGAGGCATCTTCCAATATTTGAGGGGCTGCCACAGAGAGGAGGGGGTCAGGCTGTTTTCCAAAGCCCCCCGAAGGCCAGACAAGGAATAATGGATGGAAACTGACCAAGGAGAGATTCAACCTAGAAATGAGGAGGAACTTTCTGATCGTGAGAACCATCAACCCATGGAACAGAAGTTGCCTTCGGAAGTTGTGGGAGCTTCATCGCTGGAAGTTTTCAAGAAGAGCCTGGACTACCATCTGTCAGAAATGGTGTAGGGTCTCCTGCTTGAGTGTGGGGGTTGGACTAGATAATCTTTCCAAGGTCCTTTCCAACTCTGTTCTGTACAATTGCTGGTTTTATTTTAGTCTTATCACAAAGCATTTGCACTGAGAGTTAATTTAGCCTAGTAAATGCATATGGCTGTTAATTTTCCCCGTGTGTTTTAAAATACTGTATTTAGCTCTGTTAATGACCTTGTGAAACACATTTTTTAAAAAAAAAAAATGGTAAGGAACTTAGGAAAAACCACCCAGCATTCTCGAATTTCAAACCTAGTGATCCAAATTAAGTGCCCATTGGATACTTAACCTCTGAAAATGTTGCTGTACTTTTCTTCTCTTAATCTTCATTTCTACACACTTTCCTAGTTGCTGAAAATCACGCTGCTCCTTGCAAGAATCCCCAAACAAGCCATTTTCAGCCCCTTTTCCCCTTGTATGTGAAACACCATTGAAATCACGGTACTACACTTTTAAAAGGAGGATATGCTCATGACGGTGAGATGGCCTGGATAACCGAAATTAGCCCACTGGGCTGTCGTGCCATGAATTTTCTTTGCTCATGCAAATAGCATTTCCCTTACAATTTTTTCTCTCTCTCTTTGTGACAGACAGGTTTCCAGCACTGGGCAAAGAGCCTGACTAATAGATCACCGAGATCCTTTCCAATTCTTTTATACAATTGTTCTATGATTTTTAATTCCCTAAATCTATGTCTGTGAAGCAGTTAACAGTTCTGTGTGGATAAAGGTAAAGGTAAAGCTTCCCCCTTTCACATATGTGCTAGTTGTTCCCGACTCTAGGGGGCACTGCTCATCTCCGTTTCAAAGCCGAAGAGCCAGCGCTGTCCGAAGACATCTCTGTGGTCATGTGGCTGGCATGTCTCAATGCCAAAGGCGCACGGAACGCTGTTCCCTTCCCACCAAAGGTGGTCCCTATTTTTCTACTTGCATTTTTTAAGTGCTTTCGAACTGCTAGGTTGGCAGAAGCTGGGACAAGGAACGGGAGCTCACCCTGTTACGCAGCACTGGGGATTCGAACCGCCGAACTGCTGATCTTTCGATCGACAAGCTCAGCATCTTAGCCACTGAGCCACCCTGTCCCACTCTGTGTGGGTACAGAACTGCTCCATAATTGTATGGTTTCTTGAGAAAGGAAGAGACACTCTAAAGGATCTTGGATTGATTCATTTATGTAGGCTTGGTGGTCTCTCTAATCCACTTAACGTATCTGGAAACGCGGGTGTAGATTCCATATTTATCCTTCTTGGCACATTGCTCCCCCCAGCTGGTGATCCCTGTCAGAAACCATACTTCTTCAATGTCCGTGGTATATGGACCACCGCTGTCCCCTTGGCAAGTATCCTTGGCTTCACTGGGGTGGCCTGCACAGAACATATTTGGCAAGATGGTATAGCTGCTGCTCCTCAGACAGGTCGGGTCGGTCAATGAACTGTATTTGCAGCACCTGAAGGATGCTCGCTTGGCGGCCTTGGTAAGCCAGTTTCCCCCATCCACTCACGGTGCCCTTCCCAAACTTAAGGAGGCTGTTGGTGAACTCTTTCTCCCCAATGCAAATGGGGATGACGTAGTGGTTGAACTCCAGAGGTGTGTCCAACTCAAGGAGGGCGATGTCATTGTGGTACTTGCTAGTGGTGTTGTATGTAGGGTGAGGGATGGCTCTCACCACGTTGCGGTATTGTTCGGTGTTGTCCACAATATAGATATTGTGTTCACCTGGAGGAGGAAGGAGAAAGAGGAAGGAGGAAGGGAACAAGAAAGGAAGGAAGGAGAAGGAGAAGGATATGGAGAAGGAGGAGGAGGAGGAGGAGGAGGAGGAGGAGGAGGAGGAGGAGGAGGAGGAGGAGGAGGAGGAGAAAGAAAAGAAGGAGAGGAGAAGAAGAGAAGGAAAAGAAAAAGAAGAAAAGAAGAAAAGAAGAAAAGAAAAAGAAGAAAAGAAGAGAAGAAAAGAAGAAAAAGAAGAGAAGAAGAAGAAGGAGAAGGAGAAGGAGAAGGAGAAGGAGAAGGAGAAGAAGAAGAAGAAGAAGAAGAAGAAGAAGAAGAAGAAGAAGAAGAAGAAGAAGAAGAAGAAGAAGAAGAAGAAGAAGAAGAAGAAGAAGAAATATAATATAATTAAAACAGGAAAGGCAAATCTCTTAACATGCTAAATGCTAAAATCTAAATAATATGATCAGGAACTTGAGGGGAATTCTGTATTGTTACCCCAAAATGCTTGAAAGAGAGGGATTTTTTTTTCCTCATATTTGTTGATGTTTAACTATGCCTATTTCTTCCTACACTGCAGCCTCTTGGATTTTGTCATAAACCAAGTCACTGCAACACTATATATTTACTTAAATGTGTACCGTATTTTTCGGAGTATAAGATGCACCTTTTTCCCCCCTAAAAGGGGGTGAAAATTTAGGTGCGTCTTATACACTGAATGTAGCCCCGCCCACCCACTGGCCCCCACCCTTTGGCCTCTGCCCTCCCAGCAGTTACCTCCTTGCAAGCAAACAGCAAGAAAAAAACAGCTCCTTTCAGCTTCAGCACAGCCTAATTAGCACAAGTTGATTGGATCGGCCTCCCGACTCTCAGCTGATTTGCTCTCAGCTGTTTTGCACAGGGCTCTGCTGCTTGCTGCAAGGAAGAAAATTGCTGGAGCAGATTTTTTTTTCCCCTTGTGCTAATCAAGCTATGCTGAAAACAAAAATGAAAGTAAAGCTGCTGTTTGCTGCAAGGAGGCAAAATGGCTCAGAGACAAAGGGAGATTTCTTTTTCTTCTTTTCCTCACCAAGAAAGGTAGGTGCCTCTTATACTCCAGTGCGTTTTATACTCCGAAAAATACAGTAGCTAGGAAAAGGGGTAGTTAGCGGATTACCTGCTACAATCCTTTTGGGCTGAAACTCAAGGCAATGAGCTGCTGTGACAATCCACTTTTCATTGACGATGGTGCCTCCACAGAATCCCTTCCCTTCGGAATTGAGCAAATAAACCTGGAATGGGGAGGGGGGGGGAGGGAAACATATCAAGTCAAGTACTGTTGGTTAAGAACAGAGCAACTCAATGGTTGAAAGGGAAAGCCAAAATCTTGGTGATGAAATTGAGGTGACCTCATGCCTCTCATGCCTGTGGTCTTCTGGAAAGCTTCTTGTGGAACATGATGGGAGATAGACAGGATCCCCAAACTATACTCGCTGATAGCCTGATCCTTTAGAAATCTGCATTTTGGGCAGCACAAATGAATACCTTAGCAGGTGACATCACCTAACTAACCTTGTCTAAGTTTGGAAGCTAAGCAGGGGCAGGCCTGGCTAATATTTGGATGCGAGGTTACCAGAACGTTCTGGAGCTGTAAGCTAGACCTAGGAAGTATCTCAGAAGAAAACTTCCATATTGTTGTTGTGATGTAGCTGTGTCCGTGAAGTCATCAGAAGTTGGCTTTGAAGTTGAGTTGGGATGAGTTGAGTGTGAAACTCGACTACAAGTAAACGTTGACTTCTAAGAATTCTATAAGGGCCTCCACATTGTTTTGAAGCCTTGTAGATAAATACCCAGGTTATTTTTGGCCATTCACAAAATATCAGCATTTCTGTGTTAGCAACAATAACCAGATTTCGGATGGATCTTAACCCATTAACCAAAGAGCTCCCTGTGTAGTACATGAAAGTCAAGGAAATTTTTTTATTACAGCATCATTTTTTTTTTTTTGTTCCAAGGAGGGTTATAAAATGCTATAAAATAGCTCAAGCCATGAATGAATGTGTTGCAGAAAGAACAAAGAGAACATAAGCTGTTCCCAATCCATCAGAATAGGGTTTATTATATTACAATGGGTAAATATTCTTAGAAACGGGTCGCCATTCCTTTAAAATAGCAATGTGAAGAGTTGCCTTTAGATGGCACCAAAGTGAAATTAACTGGGCAAAAAACGTAATTTGTGTCATTAACTCTCTTGCAAGATTCTGGTAGCATTTGCATAGGACTTTGGGACTATAAAGATAGGGTGTTGTTTTAATGCAATTTTTTTTTCCTGCCGTGTCCTTGAATTGAGTGATTGGAGGAAAAAAAGGGACACGGTTGCATTAATTAACCTGGTGCATTCATCCAGAGGAAATAATAAAATCACCGAGTGGCTGAAAGCAGAATAGAATAGAATAGAATAGAATAGAATAGAATAGAATAGAATAGAATAGAATAGAATAGAATAGAATAGAATAGAATAGAATAGAATAGAATAAGAAAGGAGAAGAAAAGAAAAGAGAATAGGAAGAGAAGAGAAGGGGAAGGAGAAGGAGAAGAGAAGCGAAGAGAAAAGAATAGAATAATGAATATGGAATGGAATGGAATGGAATGGAATAGAATAGAATAGAATAGAATAGAATAGAATAGAATAGAATAGAATAGAATAGAATAGAATTCTTTTTATTGGCCAAGTGTGATTGGACACACAAGGAATTTGTCTTTGGTGCATATGCTCTCAGTGTACATAAAGAAAAAATAAAATATATTCATCAAGAAGCATAAGATACAACACTTAATGATAGTCATAGGATACTAATAAGCAATCAAATCATACTAGGAAATAATAAAAACAATATAAGTTATAAAGATACAAGCAACATGGATATAGCCACAAGTGGGAAGAGATAGGTACTAGTAAGGATGATAAGAATAGTAATAGTCTTAGTAGTTAATTTGAGAGTATTGTGGGATTTAGTTGTTTAGCAGAGTGACGGCATGAGGGAAAAAACTGTCCTTGTGTCTTGTTGTTCTGGTGTGCAGAGCCCTAGCGCGTCATTTTGAGGGTAGACGAATAGAAGTAATTGTTCAATCTGGTTAGTTTGGGGGCAGAAAATTGGAAATTCCCAGGAAGAACCAAGAAAGGAAGGTGAAGATATCGAATGAAGCTGTAGAGGACCAAGTGAGGACTAACGATCACTCAATATCATTTCTCTGCAACGTCCCTGATGGAGAGCAGCAATTCTGGAACAATGGTGGAACAACTCTCAATGTCCTACCTGCCAAGGAACTTCTCCTTTCTTGCTTTCCATGCCGCCAACCACTCGTATATTGGTCGACAGATGAAAGGAAACCTGAGTGTGGTTGTAGCCTTCTTCCCAGTCCTCAGTCACATTGCTTGGGGAGATCCAGTGATCAAATGAGTTTGATGGATTGGAGCGAGTGAATTTACCTTGGGCTTCTGGAGCTTGGATCTTTCCACAGGGAAAGGGCACTGAAGAAGACACCGAAGGGGAGAAAAGCAGTTGGGAAATTGCCAGCCAGGCTGGAAGGAAGAGTCAAGCCAGGGATCTAGCTTGGAATCCTTGTGCAGCCAAAAGCAGCATAAGCCTGATCTTGCCTAAGACTCATGAAACCTTATCTGGTTATTCCCAAAGAAGGCAAGTAGTCTGGGAAGATTCTTGCAATACAGGCAGAAGTCCATAAACTTGCTGACTCAAGGAATTCATGGGAAATTGGTTGCTGAGACTGGGAAAAACTGGGATTCTGAAAACCTTCTTGTGAACCAAAGAGGGAGCAAGATCATCCGTTACATTCCAAGAGGATTTTCATAGATTGGTAAGGAGATCTGTTATGAATCTTAAAGAGTTCAACAACGCAAGTAAGTAAGAAAATAGCTACTCCAATGCTCAACAGTTGCTTATCTTTCATCTTCCACCCCACTGAAGGTCAGTTGGTTGCCTTCCACCTACTTTTTTGTTTCTCAGCCAACCTGTATTAGAGCGATCAAGGTCAGGCACGGATCTCTGATTGTTTGAGATTCAGAGGTAAATCTGTCAGATCCTAAAGAGGAAACCCAGTTCCAGCCTCAGAATACTGGCTTTCAGATTGAAAAAATAATTTCTCCTGTCCACCAAAGACAGTGGTGAAATCCAATTTTTTTTACTACCGGTTCTGTGGGCGTGGCTTGGTGGGGCGTGGTGTGGCTTGGTGGGCGTGGGCGTAGCAGGGGAAGGATACTGCAAAATCTCCATTCCCACCCCACTCCAGGGGAAGGATACTGAAAAATCCCCATTCCCTCCCCACTCCTGGGGGAAGGATATTGCAAAATCCCCATTCCCACCCCACTCCAGGGGGAGGATACTGCAAAATCCCCATTCCCTCCCCACTCCTGGGGGAAGGATATTGCAAAATCCCCATTCCCTCCCCACTCCTGGGGGAAGGATATTGCAAAATGTCCATTGCCTTTCCACTCTGGGGCCAGCCAGAGGTGTTATTTGCCGGTTCTCCAAACTACTCAAAATTTCCGCTACCGGTTCTCCGAACTGCCCAAAATTTCCGCTACTGGTTCTCCAGAACCTGTCAGAACCTGCTAGATTTCACCCCTGACCAAAGGGTAGAACCAAAAGGACATTGGAAACTTCCATTAGACTAGTGTTTCTCAACCTCAGCACCTTTAAGATGCTGGCTGGAGAATTCTGGAAGTTGATATCCAGAGATGCTGATGGGAATTCTGGGAGTTGAGGTTCAGAGATGCTGGCTGGGGAATTCTGGAAGTTGAAGTCCACAATCTTAAAGACCACCGAGAAATATCAGTTGGCCATGGCGAGAAACTAAATGTTGGATTAAAAACGCCTTTAGACTGATCCACCATGAAAATACTGTTCTGCGTAATTTTTGCATTTTTGGGGGAAATTTTGCACTGCTTTCCAACATTTGCCCTACCTGTTGGCTCACAGGTTTTCATGTCTTCCTTCAGCCTGTATCCCACGGAGCAGGAGCAAACTGCTCTTCCCACTTCGTTATCCTTGCAAAACTGTTTGCATCCTCCGTTTTTGGTTTTGCAGGTAGCATCTAAATGGGAAGAAATCAGATATTCTCCTGAAGTGCTTTGGAGCCATGATTTTCGTTCCTCTTACTTTCTACTATATACATTCCCCATTTTCCCCATCCTTTATTATCACTATCTTTGTCGTCCCTTTATTTTTAATTTTCTTCGTTTACAATATTTTGCACATTTGTCACCTTCTTCTCTCCATCGTTTATTCACATTTACTTTCCCTAATCTCGAGCCAATCATACCATTTAGTCCATACTTGATAATATTCTGTATCTTCCTTTTCTTTTATGTCTTTCGTTAATTTATCCATCTCCGCACAGTCCAGGATTTTCTTAATTATTTCTTCCTCTGTTGGGATCTTTTCACTTTTCCGGGACTGTGCGTAGACTATCCTTGCCGCTGTAATTATATGCAGAATCAAATATCAAATTTCTTTACTGTAAGTTCTGTTCAATATCCCCAGTAAAAACGTTTCAGGTTTCCAAATCCACATTATAGCCAATTATCTCTTCTATCCAACTTCTAATTTTAAACCAATTTTTTTTTTGCATTGGGACATGTCCACTAGAGATGATAATATGTTCTGGGGTCTTTTTTACATTTCCAACAATTTGGAGAATTGTTCGAAGACATTTTAGCAAGTTGTACTGGTGTGAAGTGCCTCAGGGTCACCTGCTCAGGAGCATTACACAGGTGACCCTGAGGACACAGATAAATCTCCAAGTGCTTCACCAACCCTCTAAAAGGATGCAAATGACCAGCTGTCTGCAAGGAATACAAATCCTTCCATTCCCCACTATCCTGTCAGAGCTGAAGAAGCTTCTTGGATGAGAAGCGAAATGTCTTCAAAGAAAAACCAGAAAGTCCAGTTGCCTCCTGAAAAAGCACCTTTGGGACAACCATGACCTTGGATGACCGAGAATCTCTACAGACACCTAAGTACTCATTTTAGGGCCTCAAATAGTTTTGCCGTTGGCTGAAAAGGAAAAGAGGGGGAAGCCTCCATTGAGCTATAATAAAAGGATAAGATGAATGTCTCAACGTACCGAGTTCACAGCTCTTTCCATCAAAGCCACCTGGACACCAACAGGTATAATCATTTGTGTCATCTTTGCAACGGCCTCCATTCTTGCAGGGGTTGGGGTCGCATTGATCTCCGTCTTTTGGAAGAGAGAACGGACAATGAACGCAGGGTGGCTGACTCCATTCTTATTTTATTTATCGCTTTACAGGATTCCTGCCCGTTAATCCATCAGACTGTCTGATCTCTTCCGACTGGAACGGGAATATTTTTATTTTGAACTAGGACAGGGTCTGCAACCTTAAACACTAAAAGAGCCATTTGGAACCATTTCCTACAGAAAAGAAGAGAGAGAGAGAGAGATACAGAGAGAGAGATACAGAGAGAGAAAGATAGATAGAGAGAGAGAGAGATACAGAGAGAGAGAAAGATACAGAGAGAGAGAGAGATACACAGAGAGAAAGAGGGAGATACAGAGAGAAAGATACAGAGAGAGAGAGAGAGATACACAGAGAGAGAGGTACAG
>NW_027256930.1:0-105000 GCF_029215685.1 Pituophis catenifer annectens | reverse complement strand
TGCATTGCAGAGCGAAGTTTAATGTCGCTCTGTGATCCAGCGTCTACACTCTGTGCTGTTTTCACCCATCTTTCCAAGTTCAATGATCACGAGCCCCTGTCTCTCTAGCCTGGGAAAACTCCGCTTGCCACTTGTCTGGATTCAGCCCTTACGTTGGCACCGTATCCATCCCACAGGATCGCAGTGGCTCATATGGTCAGGATGCCGCTGGTGACGAGGGGCAGGCTCGCGTTCGAAACCCGGTTGCTGCCACCGTACGCTTGACCGAAAGCTCATTATCCGTTCCCCACAATAAGATTAATAATTAAGCTTCCAGTTGTTGACCTGTGACTTCTTTGTCCCAAGATAAAGTAGACCAATCCAAACAGCCAAAGGCTGAACTTTCTAAATGAAAACAGAGGTCCCTACAAATAATATTTGGTATGGAGATTCTCAGTCATCCAAGTCATGATTGTCCCAAAGGTGCTTTTTCAAGAGGCAATTGGACTTTCTGGTTTTCCTTTGAAGACATTTCACTTCTCATCCAAGAAGCTTCGAAGAAGAACCAGGAAGTCCAGTTGCCTCTGGAAAAAGGACCTTTGGGACATGGTGCTCCATCATCCAGGACCATGAGCTGGATGATGGAGAATCTCTACAGACTTTTAACTATACAATTTGGGATGAACACTCTTGAATGGTATGGGAGTAGGAATGGATTTCCAGAGAGAAAAAAATTGCAGACTACAGGAACCAGGAGCATTACCTGAAGACACAGGTAAACCTCCAAGTGCTTCAAAAACCCTCTAAAAGGATGCAAATGACCAGCTGTCTGCAAGGAAGATAAATCCTTCCATTCCCCACTGTCCTGTCAGAGCTGAAGAAGCTTCTTGGATGAGAAGTGAAACATCTTCAAAGAAAAAACAGGAAGTCCAGTTGCCTCTTGAAAAAAAGAAACACCTTTGGGAGATTTGATTGGCTCCTGCTCGTAGTTATCTTTTAGGAGAACATCCCAAAACGAACCAAAGGAGACATTTAGAAACCCACGGAACAACATTCACGGAAGTTGATTAGATCCTATCATCCAAAGAGTAGATGTGAAATGTCAACAAGAGGAATCAAAGAGTCAATTGATGCAGAAGCAAACATTTTTCGATGCGATCATCCTGCAAATATCCCAACCTGTGTCAAATAGCCCCTGGAGTTCGTACTTCAGTGCTGAGATAATTATATTTATTGCCTTTTGCTGTTACTGGCCCCTGTTAGCTCTAAAGAGGTCCTTAGAATGAGTGGTTTTCCCTTTGCGTTGGGCTTGAAAAACAAATGAATCTCAACCAATTTTCTACAGCACTGAGTGAAGAGCCATCTAGCTTCAGGAAAAATAAACCACTTTTCGATAGGAGAAAGCTGGCTTATTGGTCCCGTACTGACACTTAACATTTCTTTAGAAGTTCTATTTTATAGAAAAGTAAGAAACTAGTGATCATACCTCTTGCGGGTGTCTACGGAGAAGGTAATGTGCAAAATTACAGATTAACAGAGTTGGAAGGGACCTTGTAGGTTATCTAGTCCAAGCCTCCACCCAAGCAGGAGACCCTACAACATTTCTGACAGATGACAGTCCAATCTCTTCTTGGAAGCCTCCAGTGATGAAGCTCCCACAACTTCTGAAGGCAACTTCTATTCCACTGGTTGATTGTTCTCACTGTCAGAAAGTTCCTCCTCATTTCTAGGTTGAATCTCTCCTTGGTCAGTTTCCATCCATTATTCCTTCTCTGGCCTTCGGGTGCTTTGGAAAATAGTTTGACCCACTTCCTCCTCTCTGTGGCAGCCCCTCAAATTTTGGAAGACTGCTATCCTGTCTCCCCCGGTCCTTCTCTTCGCTAGACTAGCCATGCCCAGTTCCTGCAACCGTTAATTCATGGAGGTAGCTTAGCAATTCACTCAAAAACAATAGCAAAAAAAAAAACACCCAGACATAAAAGCTGGCAGGACTCACTTAACAATTGTTTTGTTTAGCCACAGAAATTCTAGGCCCCAATTATGGTCGTAAGTCGAGGACTACCTGTAAGCACAGCTTCGTCCGTCACGCTCTCATAGGAAGCTGGCTTTGAGCTGTTGATTCCTTCTCCAAGGCAGAAGGTATTTCTCTTTGCCCAAGCCCAAAACAAAATCCAGAGGTTTGTTAAATAGATGTAAAATGAACCGACCTGCACCCTCGGCGAGGAAGAGACATCCCAGCAGGCCCAGTGCAGGGACAAAGACGCTGTTTGCCATTTTCTTTCAACTTCAAAACACCGTCCTGATGTTCGGGGATATGAAACTACCGGATCGATAATAGTTCCAAAGTGCAAGTCAATATTTGTTCTTGCGGGTGTTATCTCTCTGCGGAAGATTTCTGGATGGGCTTCTGCCGCTGATCTTCAAATGGCAATCCCCCCCCTCCTTTTTTTGAAGGGTTTGGCTGAATAGCCATCCGGTTGTGCCAAAACGCACACTAGAATTCCCAGGCGTTGCGGCCATCCGGGATCCTTCCTCAGATCAGTTGCCAACAAAGGGTTCCATTTTGATGTTTGACCCTTAAAAAAAAAACCACATAAAGAGCCGTGGTGGCACAGTAGTTAAGAATGCAGTACAGCAGGCTGCTTCTGCTGACTGGCGTCTGTCGGCAGTTCGAATCTGACCCGATTCAAGGTTAACTCAGTTTAAGGTGGGACTAGAATTCTTCATCTCCTGGTGATTGGTCCAGCTGGCTTTCATACCTAAGGCAGGACTCGAACTCACTGTCTTGTGGTTTGTAACCTGAGACCTTAACCACTAGACTAGACCAAACTGGTTAGCCTCAACCTCCATGAGGTTTGCTGTCAGGGCATTATTTGAGTGAACCCAAATGCAGCTTTGCATTTGCAAAGATGCAGCTTTGAACTCATGGTTCAAAGCTGCATCTTTCTAAATAAATTACTAAATCCAAAGGATCTGGGCTGCCAATGTTCTTGCAATCATGTATTAAATCGACATTTTAGCATGATTTCACTAGCACTGATGATGTTCCCTAGTTGGGTAATGAAACATTTCCAAGAAAACAGGCAAACTCAGGAAGCAGCAAGAACCCTACCATATTTCTCCTCCTCTTCCTCCTCCTCCTCCTCCTCCTCCTCCTCCTCCTCCTCCTCCTCCTCCTCCTCCTCCCTGCAAAGCCCATTCTCTTCTAGCACTATTAATGTTACTTCGTTTGGTTAATGAAATTTCTGCAAGAAAACAACCAAACTCAGAAAACACCAAGGACCTCTCAGTCCTCCTCCTCCTCTTTCTCCTCCTCCTCCTCCCCTCCTCCTCCTCCTCCTCCTCTTCTTCCTCTTCTTCTTCTTCTTCTTCTTCTTCTTCTTCTTCTTCTTCTTCTTCTTCTTCTTCTTCTTCTTCTTCTTCTTCTTTTCCTCCTCCTCCTCCTCCTCCTCCTTCTCCTCCTCCTCCTCCTCCTCCTCCTTCTTCTTTAAATAGATTAAAAGAGTTGGAAGGGACCTTGGAGGTCTTCTAGTCCAACCCCCTGCTTAGGCAGGAAACCCTACACCCTCTTCCTCCTCCTCCTTCTCCTCCTCCTCCTTTTCTTCTTCTTCTTCTTCTTCTTCTTCTTCTTCTTCTTCTTCTTCTTCTTCTTCTTCTTCTTCTTCTCCTCCTCCTCCTCCTCCTCCTCCTCCTCCTCCTCCTCCTCCTCCTCCTTCTCCTTCTCCTCCTCTTTCCTCCCCCCTGTTCCTCCTCCCTCTTCCTCTAGTCGATGTTCCCTAATCCAGAAACATCTGGAGCAAAATCCCCAAGCTCAGAGAGCACCGAGGACTCCTCCATCATTTCACCATTATTAAAGCAGTTAGAGATGAGAACACATCCCTCCGTGATCTTGTTCATGTTGCCATTTATTTATTTATTGCTTTCGTTATACTTCATAATCATACACATTTCCGAATTTCAACACGCATTTCTCAGGCTCATTTGCCATCCTCTTTTTTTCTACTCTTGTGTTTTACCTTCACCCCAGCCAGGTAAGCAGGTGGTGCTTAGAAAACTGATGGTGTGGTGGGATTTGATTAGACTCAGAATGACAGGATTAAAAATGGGCCTTTGAATTCTTCAAGCCGAAGGCTTTACCCATTGGGCTCTGCCACCTCTACCAGTATTATGTTCCTAGCTAATTTCTGTGCAGATTGGATCCGATTTCAGTGAAAATAACGCCCCCAGAATAAAGCATGATCTATTTTTGCGTAAGTGTTATGTACTGTAATTAAATGAAAGGGGCAAAGGAATTAGGAAGCATATATGTCTCCTCCCTCACATGGTCAGGAGATAACAGGGGAACTGATAGAAGACATTGTGCCTCTTCCTCACAGCTCCCCTCTTATCACATTGTGTATCCACGCAATATAATTTGCGATCGAAGTGAAGGTCTCGTACGGTTTGTCCCCGGTACACTCTGCTCCACAAGTTGCGATGCCTGTTAGAAACCATGTGTTGTTCCTCTCCGTAGCAAATGGAGCACCACTGTTGCCATGATAAACCTTTCTGACAAAGGTAGGATGGCCTGCACAGAAGGTATTGGGAGAAGGTTGGGTGTCGTTCTTTTGCAGACAGTTGACCTGGTCGACATATTGGATGTCGGCACGCTGAAGGGTATTTGAGATCTTCTGTAAATAGTCAAGCTTCCACCAGCCACTCTGGGTGCCTCTTCCCTGCTCTAGGAGGTACTTCGTGAGCACCCTGTTCCCGATGCAAATGGGGGTGACATATTTGTTCAGGACCAAGGGTGTGCTGAGTTCCAGAAGAGCGAGGTCGTTTTCATACTTTCTAGTCTTGTTGTAGCTAGGATGCTGGAACACCCTCAGGATTTGACGGAGCTGCTCAGAGTGCTCGAAGGCGCTGGTGTCGTATTCTCCTGATTCAAGAGAAGAACAACAAACCCATTAGGTGTGTTTTCAGACTGACCAAGCTGCATCACTTCCAGGAGACGTCTCGTGTAGCCTACAGCTGGTATCTGCAACTCAATGGGGAGGTTGAAGTGAAGGAACATAGTCTGAAATCTTTTTTTTTTTAAGGAAAAGGCACCAGGATCAGGGTTCAGATGATGTTCTGACCCAGCTTCCCAAACACGACAAACCCTCTGGCGTGAACTCAAGATATTCCTTTAATTAGGACTGCCGGCAGCCCCGGCAAAAAGTTTCTCTCGCAGGCTAACAAGTCTGGCCAGCAGGGAGATGAATAGTTGTCTGCCACATCTATTCATCTCCACCCCCTGCCTTTGATCCCCAGAGCTAGGGTAGGACTTCATTAGCAGCGGTAGCTCTTCCGGCCCAAGGACCGGCCCATAGATTCCCACTGCTCTCCTCTCCTCTGCCTTCTGCACATCCGCGACTTAGGCACTGGGCCCAGCAGTTCCTCCTCTTCCTCATCATCCACCTCCAGACCTGGGGGCTGTTGATTCTCCATCTGAGGACTGATGGATGGCCCAGGTTCTGCCTCTGTCTCTCTCTCTGAGAGCTCCATTCCCTCTTCCCCCTCGGAGCTCTCAGGTTGCCCTCATGCTGATCCTAACTCTCACACCTCCTTCTCCTCTGATTTTGCTGCTGGAGAGGCCGGTGGCCAACAGGCCACAACAGATGACATGGTTGACCCATATAAGCTTCAGCCCTAGGATAATTGTTTAGCCTGGTGCCCCAGCAGCACATGATCATAGATGACTTGGTCCAATGGGAAGTCAGCAACTTTGATTGCTTCCCATTCTCACCACGGAGGGTAAGAAGCTCTTCCTTCCCATTTTAAAAATTCATGGAACTCCAGTCACCTTCAGATCAAATCCATCATTGAGGGGAGAGGGAGAGAGACTTACCATCTCCCTACACACACCCATTTCTCTCTGCATGGGTGTGCTGTGGGGAGGTTCAAGAGTGAAAAGTTAAAAGAAACAAAAAGATGGCATTCTAAGGGCAGCCCAGATGTTGCAGAGCTGTTCCAGGACTTATTCTCTGGATTAGCAGCCCGAAAGCTGTTAACATTATGTTAAGCTTTTCTTTTAAGCTTATACAATATGGCTGCTATTAATTAGTTTGGCTACAATAAACTTTCTCTCATCCTAGCTGGGCTCTGGTCCAGGCGCAATGTGTAGTAGTCTGTGAGAATGACCTTGGGAGACTGAAGAAAGAGATGCAACCTAGGTTAGATAAGAGGGAGCATAGCCCATAGCTGCATAATGGACAGAGCAAAAAGGTCAGGAGCAGTGGTGAAATCCATTTTTTTTTACTATCGGTTCTATGGGCATGGCTTGGTGGGCATGGTTTTGCTTGGTGGGCGTGGCAGGGGAAGGATACTGCAAAATCTCCATTCCCACCCCACTCCTGGGGGAAGGATATTGCAAAATCTCCATTCCCACCCCACTCTGGGGCCAGTCAGAGGTGGTGTTCGTTGGCTTTCCAAACTGCTCAAAATTTCTGCTACCGGTTCTCCAGAACCTGTCAGAACCTGCTGGATTTCATCCCTGGTCAGAAGGGATCTTTCCTAAGTAATCAGGCTGCAAAGGTGACAGTGGGAGAATTGTACTTTCAGACGTGCAAGAGTCTGTTAATGTAGCTTTACAACAAAGTAGAATTAAAACTGGTGGACTTCAACTCCCAGAATTTCCCAGCCAGCCAAGGGAGTTGAAGTCCACAAATCTTGAAGTTGCCAAGGATGGACACCCATGCTGTAGACAATTGCTTCCTTACCTGCCACGATTGTGTGAGGCTTATACTCCAGACAATGTGCTGCTGTGATGACCCACTTATCACTAATCAACACTCCTTCACAAAATCCTTTTCTATCGAAGCTGAACATATAAACCTGGAAGCAGATAAACTGTGTCAGATTGTGACAAATGTACAAAGACAGGACAGGAGATCTTCCAAAGACTGAATATTTCCCACCCGTTAACACTTGCATTTTTCCTTAAATTTCAACCTGTTTATCTGTCTCCTTTCCAAGCACTCTCTAGTTCAGAGGTCTTCAAACTTGGCAGCTTTAAGACTCGTGGACTTCAACTCCCAGAATGCTATGCTGGCTGGAGAATTCTGGGAGTTGAAGTCCACAAGTCGTAAAGTTGCCAAGTTTGAAGTCCTCTGCTCTAGTTCTTTGGTGACTTCCCCATGTCAGGAGGGGAATTCTGGGAGTTGAAGTCCCTCCTGTCTTAAAGCTGCCAGGTTTGTGAAGCATTGTTCTACAGGTTGTTTTCCACTTAGGACCGTAACGGAACCTGCCCATTATGATTGTAAGTCATCACGGTCATAAAGGAGGACCCATTTTATGACCTTTTTGGAATGCTTATTGAGTGAACATTGTGAGCTTTGCAACTTTACTGCTGGAAAGTAAATCTATTGTTCGCTATGGGTTGCTTTGACTGAAAATTGCAAGTAATGCCAGCTTTCAGCAAAAACGCCATAAAGCCCAGTCATGTGATGCTGCAAACAACTGTAAATTGGGTTGCCAGGTGTCCAACATGTAGTCTTTGTGAGGGGAGGGTGGGCCATCAGAACTACAGAACTTGTTCATAGGTACCTTTGGAGACTATCCATCATACTTCAAGTATAGAATAGAATAGAATAACAGAGTTGGAAGGGACCTTGGAGGTCTTCTAGTCCAACCCCCTGCCCAGGCAGGAAACCCTACACCACTTCAGACAAATGGTTATCCAACATCTTCTTAAAAACTTCCAGTGTTGGAGCCTTCACAACTTCTGCAGGCAAGTTGTTCCACTGATTAATTGTTCTCACTGTCAGGAAATTTCTCCTTAGTTCTAAGTTGCTTCTCTCCTTGATTAGTTTCCACCCATTGCTTCTTGTCCTACCCTCAGGTGCTTTGAAGAATAGTTTGACTCCTTCTTTGTGGCAACCCCTGAGATATTGGAAGACTGCTGTCATGTCTCCCCTAGTCCTTCTTTTCATTAAATTAGACATACCCAGTTCCTGCAACCGTTCTTCATGTGTTTTAGCCTCCAGTCCCTTAATCATCTTTGTTGCTCTTCTCTGCACTCTTTCTAGAGTCTCAACATCTTTTTTACATCGTGGCAACCAAAACTGGATGCAGGATTCCAAGTGTGGCCTTACCAAGGCATCATAAAGTGGTATTAACACTTCACGTGATCTTGATTCTATCCCTCTGTTGATGCAGCCTAGAACTGTGTTGGCTTTTTTGGCAGCTGCTGCACACGGCTGGCTCATATCTAAATGGTTGTCCACTAGGACTCCAAGATCCCTCTCACAGTTACTACTAACTTAAAGCTTACTAATTTAGATCTTACTAATTAGATCTTACTAACTTAAAGTGGTCACTAACTGACCAGTGGTAAGTCAAGTACTATCTGTATTTCCTCATTCGAGAATAATAATGTCCATTTTAAGGTCTTAAAGGAAAACAAGAGGTGGAGCTGAGTTTGGCCTACATAATGATGGCACTTCAACCCAAGGAACTGATCGTTTGGATGGATTCTTCAGAAGAAGAGGTGATGCAACCTCAATAAATGCAGGGGCATGTGGTGGAACCCCTGATTTCATTTGCCTACCTGCCATGGAACTTGTCCTTTCCAGCTATTAAACTGACCCCAGTCTTGAGTAGGAATTCTTCTTGGGAGGACAACCTGAGCAATGTTTAACTTCCCTTGGTGTGTTTTGGTATTGTTGATGTTGCTCTGGTCCTCTGAGAGTCTGGATGTTATAGGTTCTGGCAATGTAATCGTTCCACAAGAAAAGTCTCCTAGAAAGAGAAGATGGAAGCACTGTTCCATGAGAAACAAATTGCCCAGCCACAATCTAAGTCTTCTCCATGCTTAGAACAGAGTTGGGGTTGATAACCATCTAACTTATTCTCATGGGAACGGTGCTACACAGCATCCTTCCTCTGAGAGAAGGAGATGGTGGGCAAGAAGAATGAAGCTTGGAGATGCTTGGTCACTGCTGTGATCTATCAGAAGTCCCGGTTCAGTGAGTCAAACCACCTTAGCAATGCATCTCATTGCCAAATTATCGTACAACCACAGCCTCAATGCATGAGAGACAATGGAGATCCTCAAATCAAAGATGATTGAGATGAGCATCTACAGAAATGGAATGAATGAATAAATAAATAAATAAATACCCCCCCCAACCAGGTTTACCTGATGGTCCACAGGTCTTCTGGTCATCCAACAGATTGTATCCATCAACACAGGAACAAGCTGCCCTCCCTCTTTGTACATTTCTGCAAATCTGCTCACAATTTCCATTCTCCATTGAACATACATCTTCAATGGTGAGAGGGAAAGAATAAGAATAAGTTTATCAGGATGAGATTAATGGCCCAAGGAGCTGCTGATCCAGTTCTACAGAGGAATTATTGAGTCTGTCATCTGCACCTCTATAACTGTCTGGTTTGGTTCTGCAACCCAACAAGCCAGACACAGACGTCAGAGGATAATTAGAACGGCAGAAAAAACAATGGCTACCAACCTGCCTTCCATTGAGGACCTGGATACTGCACGAGTCCAAAAGAGGGCTGGGAAAATATTTACAGACCCCTCACATCCTGGATATAAATGGTTTCAACTCCTACCCTCAAAATGACGCTATAGAGCACTGCACACCAGAACAACTAGACACAAGGACAGTTTTTCACCCGAACGCCATCACTCTGCTAAACAAATAATTCCCTCAACATTGTCAAACTATTTACTAAGTCTGCACTACTATTAATCTTCCCATCATTCCCATCACCCATCTCTTCCCACTTATAACTGTAACCTTGTTGCTTGTATCCTTACGATTTATATTGACTGTTTCCTAATATGATTTAATTGCTTATTTGTACCCTGTGACTATCATTAAGTGTTGTACCTTATGACTCTTGATGAATGTATCTTTTCTTTTATGTACACTGAGAGCATATGCCCCAAAGACAAATTCCTTGTGTGTCCAATCACAATTGGCCAGCCAATCAATCAATCCATCAATTCTATGAGATGGAGACAAGGAAGTTGCCTATCAGATACTTGGGTTCGAGTCTACTTCTCAAAAGTACTTTCTATCTAATGAAAATGTGACCTGCAAAATGGAAGGCTGGCTGGCTGAGGTCTGGCTGACTGAGGAATTCTGGGAGTTGAAGTCCACAGAGTCTTTATGAAAGGAGGCCTAGAATGCTAGATGTGTGTTGATGGTTCTTTTGAAGGAACACTTACCAATATATGTCTTCCAAAATACCACCTGCAAAAAAACCAACAATTTACAACATTGCATTCAAATAGAAGTAGATTTGACTCTAAATTCAGACCCAAAGTTCATTTGTGGTAATGATCTCATCGTCTCTCAGATATTACACTCCCTAACCATGGTCCATAAACACATCTACAAGCCCCATCCTTTGAGAAGTTCCTCCTGATCATAGACTATCTCCTTTTGGTTTCATATCTAAATAAAGCTTATAGATTTTATTGGTCTATAATAGGTATTTGTATCTATTGTAGATACATGTAGATATTTGGAAGACTAAAGGTATGACTACTGAAATTGAAGAAGGCCATATTGGACTTGATCTTGATGGTCATGTTGGATCTATTCTGCAAGCTATGCATTGATAAATTACATACATTTCTCACTGCAATTCACAGGGCCGGTTTTGAATGAGAAAGGAACTAATCTGGCACCCATCTATCCCAACTCAAATCAAGATCTCATTTTTCTGGAAAAACCTATTTATGGCACCCTGATCAGGATAGGGATCAAGAAGATGGTAGCTATGTAACAACCTGAAGCGCATGATCTGGGATTGCCAAATTGTTTGGCTAGTAAGCATTTTGCTAGTTGAGGGGGAGGAGGGAGGAGGGAGGAGGGAGGAGGAGGAGGAGGAGGAGGAGGAGAAGGAGAAGGAGAAGAGAAGAAGAAGAAGAAGAAGAAGAAGAAGAAGAAGAAGAAGAAGAAGAAGAAGAAGAAGAAGAAGAAGAAGAAGAAAGGAGGAGGAGGCAAGGGAAAGCAAGGGAAGGCAAGGGAAGGGAGGAAGGAAGGAGAAAAAGGGGGAGGAGGAGGGGGATGGGGAGAGGGAGGAGGAGGAGAAGAAGAAGAAGGAGGAGGAGGAGGAGGAGGAGGAGGAGGAGGAGGAGGAGGAGGAGGAGGAGGAGGAGGAAGGAAGGAAGGAAGGAAGGAAGGAAGGAAGGAAGGAAGGAAGGAAGGAAGGAAAGGAAAGGAAAAGAAAAGAAAAGAAAAGAAAAGAAAAGAAAAGAAAAGAAAAGAAAAAGAAAAGAAAAGAAAAGAAAAGAAGAAAAGAAAAGAAAAGAAAAAAAGAAAAAAATTAAGTTCTCTTGATGCCGATAATCACCGTTTGAGCATCATCTTCAAAAACTTCTCGGGCTTCTTCAAAATCGCATATTTCCTCAATGCACTCCCGTTCAAGATTCCCCTTGACGAACTTCTTCAAGGTATCCAGAATTATACCTTCTATATCGGCGCAAGACGGAACTTGCCTTTTGCTGATTAATAAAAAACTACAGCACAAAAAGTAATGAGAGGTTATAGACACAAACGTTCTCCAGGCAGACACAGGGGGAAAAAATATATCAAAAGACATTTGGGGTTTTCCAGTTTTGCTTCATAACTTTTGTCCTGTCTGTTATTTTATCTAAATTCCTTAGAACTGAAGTGTTTTAATACTGTGTGTGACCAACCATACGCTAAATAAATAAATCCTTAGAACAGAATTTTAAAAAAGAAAGAAGAAAATACTTCATTGGCAATAGGACTACCTGTTGTCAATGAAGTATTTTCTTTCTTTCTTTCTTTCTTTCTTTTTTTTTGAATTCTGTACTAAACTAATATCTTTATTTCATTTAGCTGTAGGTTCCCTGAGACAAGGAATATATTACTGTATTATTTTGCGGTGGAGTTCACTGGTCAATTTCAAAAGGTTAAACTATGGTTGATTAAAATCAAAGGCAGCTCTGCAACCTTTTAAATCGCCTTCCCCAGGAAGGTAATAATTAAACTTCCAATTTGGATTGGTGATTTTTATCGCTAGTCATCAATAGAAAAGATTTCCACAGGGGCTCAGCATCCCTAATGAACAGCAATAGTAACATACAATACCCTAAAATGAATAAAAGAAAGCCATAGAAACGAAATGAAGGCTATAATTTAGCCGTTTTGGATTACATTTTCGGCAAATAGAATACCGGTGCATTGGGGATTCATTTCAGTTTGTAAATTCCTTGCAAACAATCCAAGTTAGATTCAAAATGCACATTTGGGATTACTAATTCCATTATTGTAAATGCGATTCTAACTTTTTAAATGGGTATTTGTTCGTAGAGCAGCCACGTTTTAATAATCTATCTCTTTTCCCACTTACTATTTCCCAAATGTCTCTGGAGGTTCTCGGCCAGAGAGGTTGTCCCAAAAGTCCTTTTTCAAAACGCAGCTGGACTTTCTTTTCCCTTGAAGATGTTTCGCTTCTCATCCAAGAAGCTTCTTCAGCTCTGACCAAAAGGTGGAGGATGGAAGGATTTATATCCAAGATGAGAAGCTAATGATCTTCAAGACATACAAAGTCTAGTTACCTTTTGAAAAATCACTTTTTGGAACTATTTCCAAAATCTACATTTTATCGGTTGGGTAGATGCAAAGGTTTAGGGTTACAAAACCAAATTTATAGACAGGGACTTGGGAGCAAGTCCTATTAAGTACCTACACATAGAGTTGCAATTACGCTAATTAATTAATTAAAATTGGAAACAAGAAAACATGCCAACAAATGCAATGATAATAAAAGAAAGTCCTCGATTGCGCGGAAATGGATAAATTAACCATGGAGCTCAAAGATAGAGAGGAATCAGAGAATTACAGGAGTTGGAATATGTGGTATCAATGGCTCAAAACGAGATGTAAAATTGATGCATAAAGATAATATAGAAAGTACGTTAAATTGAAAATTTTATATATATTTATAAATATGATATAACTTGTTAAAGGATAAAAGGGATATGTAAATACATATGTATATATTACCTATATGAAGAATAGAGTCAATCGATGTTCATGAAGAATAAAAATAGAATATTTAAGATATTAGATAATTAAAGGTGTACATAATGTATACAATAATAGGCCATAAATCGGAATTACGAAATCTGAATTGTTACCGATAGTTGAAAGCTGTAAAAATGGAAATGTGTTTTTAAAATTAAAAAAGGTTGAATAAAGACTTTTAAAAAAAAAGTGTTGCAATTACAATGAATGAGAGTTGGTTGGTCTAATATTCCAGTATCCGTGCTATCTTTAGAAGCTTTTAAGTTCAATTTATTTCCCCGTGGCTTATTCCTTAGTTGGTGACCAAAACAGCTTTTCAACTCCAACCAAAAGAAACTTAGCTGAAAAGGGAACCAACCTGCACACTCAGCGAGAAGAAGGCTTCCCAACAGTCCGAGGACCAAGGCAAAGCCGCGGTGGGCCATTTTCCTTCAACTTCACAGCAGTTTTGCTAATGTCGCATGAATGGGCACCTCTCGATCACTCGTTCCAAAGGGCAAGTACATATTTGTTTTGGGCTTAACACAGGGGTCATCTTTTCCCTCAAGGTCTTTCCTTGACGCCTTTCCAGATGCATAACAGCAGCCTAAACAAGGTGTGTTAAGTTTCTGTAGAACATCACAGTGCTAAAAGGGAATAGAATAGAATAGAATAGAGTAGAGTAGAGTAGAGTAGAGTAGAGTAGAGTAGAGTAGAGTAGAATAGAATAGAATAGAATAGAATAGAATAGAATAGAATAGAATAGAATAGAATAGAATAGAATAGAATAGAATAGAATAGAATAGAATAGAATAACAGAGTTGGAAGGGATCTTGGAGGTCTTCTAGTCCAACCCCCTGCTTAGGCAGGAAACCCTACATCACTTCAGACAAATGGTTATCCAACATCTTCTTAAAAACTTCCAGTGTTGGAGCATTCACAACTTCCGGAGGCAAGTTGTTCCACTGATGAAATGTTCTCACTGTCAGGAAATTTCTCCTTAGTTCTAAGTTGCTTCTCTCCTTGATGAGTTTCCACCCATTGCTTCTTATTCTATCCTCAGGTGCTTTGGAGAATTGCTTGACTCCCTCTTCTTTGTGGCAACCCCTGAGATATTGGAAGACTGCTGTCATGTCTCCCCTAGTCCTTCTTTTCATTCAACTAGAGATACCCAGTTCCTGCAAATGTTGTTCATATGTTTCAGCCTCCAGTCCCCTAATCCTCTTTGTTGCTCTTCTCTGCACTCTTTCTAGAGTCTCCACATCTTTTTTTACATCGTGGCGACCAAAACTGGATGCAGGATTCCAAGCGTGGCCTTACCAAGGCCTTATAAAGTGGTATTAAGACTTCACGTGATCTTGATTCTATCCCTCTGTTGATGCAGCCCAGAACTGTGTTGGCTTTTTTGGCAGCTGCTGCACACGGCTGGCTCATATGTAAATGGTTGTCCACTAGGACTCCAAGATCCCTCTCACAGTTACTACTATTGGGCAAGGTACCAAAGATACTGTACCTGTGCATTTTGTTTTTCTTGCCTAAATGTAGAACTTTGCCTTTTTCACCATTGAATTTCATTTTGTTAGATAGTGCACAATATTAAAGTCTGATTAGGTTTTAGCCATGTCCATGAAGACTATACTTGTCAAGAACGGCTTCGTCCATTTCCTAAGTGTGCTGATGAACATGCCAAAGGTGCTTTTTTCAAACGGCAACTGGACTTGCTTAGTTTGCTTCATTGAAAACATCTCACTTCTCAACCAAGAAGCCAAGAAACAAAACATTTTCAAAGAAAAAAACCCAAGATAGTCCAGTTGTCTCTTGAAAAAAGCACCTTTGGGACAACATAGATGATTGATCATCTCCACTGACATGTTGATTGACACCCATCTCTTGTCTCTTCTACCATTGATCCCAGTGTAGGAGGAGGAGGGGAGCTGAAGACCAAAAACTTCTGAAAGACAACGAGTTCTCTTATATATACCTGAAGTTTCTCGGTGATTTGCAATAATCCAGTTAAAGTAATCTTGGCCTAGTACTCTCCAAACAAATATAAATAAATGCAAAACCAGCTTTGAGAGCTCTCCATTCAGAAGCCCTCTCCCTTGTTGAATGATACCAAGACGGCTGAGAGATGAGTAAATACTGTGAGTAATTCATCAAGCTGGCAGATCCTGCTGGCATGCTAATAAAGTTCTCAACTGTTAAAAAAGCACTTAAATATGTTTTAAGGCTGGGCAGCTTTAACCGAAGCATTGTATCCAGATTGGTACGAATTCCGATGGTCGGAATGCACCTGGAAGCTGGGATCCAGCTCCCTTTTAAAAGGGTACAGGAAAGTCAGAAATTATTAGGAAATCTGGAACCTCAGGCCTATGAGGAACAGTTGATGTCATTGGGATATTTAGTGTATAAAAGAGTGATTGTGATGCAAAGAAATATTTATTTTTATTCATTTCATCTCTCAGTGTTTTGTTTTGAGAATTCGGAGGGATAGAAGGATGGAGGG
The DNA here is from genome assembly GCF_029215685.1 of Pituophis catenifer annectens. Taxonomy (NCBI): domain Eukaryota; kingdom Metazoa; phylum Chordata; class Lepidosauria; order Squamata; family Colubridae; genus Pituophis; species Pituophis catenifer. Next base: position 89,484 of record NW_027256930.1, on the reverse strand, counting down.
AGGGATGAAGAGATGGAGGGAGGGATGAAGAGATGGAGGGAGGGAGGGATGTAAGGAAGGAAGGAGGGATGGAGGGAGGGAGAGAGGGTTAGGATTAGGGTTATAGGAAATCTGGAACCCAAGGCCTATGAGGAGCAGTTGAGGTCATTGGGATATTTAGCGTATAAAAGAGTGATTCCGATGCAAAGAAATATTTATTTTTATTCATTTCATCAGTGTTTTGTTTTCAGAATTTGGAGGGAGGGAGGGATGAAGAGATGGATGGAGGGAAGAAGGAAGGGAAGGAGGAAGGATGGATGGATGGATGGATGGATGGATGGATGGATGGATGAATGGAGAGATGGAGGGAAGGAGAGATGGAGGGAGGGATGGATGGATGGATGTAAGGAAGGAAGGAGGGATGGAAGGAGAGAGGGTTAGGGTTAGGGAAATCTGGAACCCAAGACCTATGAGGAGCAGTTGAGGTCATTGGTATATTTAGTGTATAAAAGAGTGATTCTGATGCAAAGAAATATTTATTTTTATTCACTTATTCTTCTAATCCAACCCCCTACTCAACCAGGAGACCCTATACCATTTCAGACAAATGGATGTCCACTCTCTTCTTACAAAACCTCCAATGTTGGAGCACCCACAGCTTCTGAAGATAAGCCATCCTACTGACTGATTGCTCTCACCGAATAGGAAATTTTTCTTTGGTTCTTGAAAGACCAAACAAAAGTTTCTTTGTTGATTCATTTTTTTTTTTTTAGTTATATAAGCATATCCAAGCGGGTTCTTTCTGGTAAGCAGTATTGTTGATTTGTTTCTGGTTTCTTTCAAGATAATTTGATTTCCGACCTCAATAATTGATAACTACAACGAAGCAAGCCAAAAAGAAAAAAAATTGCTGTAGGATAATGGTGCCAGTGAAAGGGATCTGGAATGAAAGGGCAAAGCAATGTAAGCAGGAAAAATAGATATAGTCTCAACTAATAAAAAGAGGAAGAAGTCAACTGAAATCCAAGGAAGGGCAACAGATGGCCCATCCATCCACTATCAAATTTTATTATCTTGACTGCGTCTTCTGGTTCTTGTCCTTGAGTCCCTTCTCGTTTCATATTTCAAGCTCTTTGAATCAAATTTCAGAAACGCTGAGCAGTCTTTATTTTAATCAAAAGCTGGTCAAGTTTCATTCTCCTTGGTGGTACTTGAGAAATCTTATCAATTTGTTCTGGTCAAGAGCTGATGGAGCAGTTTGGAGTCAGAAAATGTTTCCTCCTAAACATCTCCTTCTACGCCGGTTGATCTGGACCAATCTTTCAAAATACGCTTTGCTTCTCAAATTTTCCTCCGAAGTCAGGACTTCTTTCTCTGGCACATCCATAACTATGTCGTCCATAATCCACCTCTGATGTAGACACACCGTATTCCAAATCTGGATTTGTACGACAGTAATGTTAAAATTGGAATTAAAATTGCCGGGAGAAATATCAACAACCTCAGATATGCAGATGATACCACTCCAATGGCAGAAAGCGAAGAGGAATTAAAGAGCCTCTTGATGCAGGTGAAGAAGGAGAGTGCAAAAGTTGGCTTGAAACTCAACATTAAGAAAACTAAGATCATGGCACCCAGCCCTCTCAATTCCTGGCAAATAGATGGGGAAGAAATGGAGTGACAGATTTTATTTTCCTGGGCTCCAAGATCACCGCAGATGGGGACTGCAGCCAAGAAATTAAAAGACGCTTGCTCCTGGGGAGGAAAGCTATGGCAAATCTAGACAGCATACTAAAAAGCAGAGACATCACCCTGCCAACAAAAGTGCATATAGTCAAGGCGATGGTTTTCCCAGTTGCAATTTATGGCTGTGAAAGTTGGACCATAAGGAAGGCTGAGCGCCAAAGAATGGAGGCCTTTGAACTCTGGTGCTGGAGAAGACTTCTGTGAGTCCCTTGGACTGCAAGGCGATCCAACCGGTCAGTCCTAGAGGAGATCAACCCAGACTGCTCTTTAGAAGGCCAGATCCTGAAGAGGAAACTCAAATACTTTGGCCACCTAATGAGAAGGAAGGACTCACTGGAGAAGAGCCGAATGCAGGGAAAGGTTGAGGGCAAAAGAAGAAGGGGACGGCAGAGAAGGAGGTGGCTGGATGGAGTCACCGAAGCAGTCGGCGTGAGCTTAAATGGACTCCAGAAGATGGTAGAGGATAGGAAGGCCTGGAGGAACGTTGTCCATGGGGTCTTGATGGGTCAGACATGACTTCACAACTAACAACAACAACAAAAGTTAAAGTCCTTGGAATAATGGATGCCCTTCCCCTGTGAATTCTTCTCTCTTTCTGCTTAATCCTGAAAATTTTTTTTGCAGATTTGGTGCCCGCTAAGCCAATTTAATACAGCATGGCCTATGAGCTGCGAGATTGAATATTTCTGGCTTTTTCTGCTCCTCTTACCTTGCAAATGAGTTACACCGGCTCTGTTTTGAATAATGAAAACCATCGAAGCAGCAAAGTACTTCAGATACAGAAGGTTAGTGCATCTCACAAATACAAGGAAAAGCTAAGAAGACAAACGAGAAATTCTTACTAGGGTGCAAAAAAAAAAACACCAAACCACCACCCCCTTTTGCACCTACGTTACTACTACTTTGCATCCTTTAGGAGAGGAAGGTCTGTCTTCTCCCAACCCCCACCCCCATAAAGGTGGCGCCTGAGTCTAATTAGCATGCAGGGAAATGTGTGGTTGTAGCTTGCACGCGCACACACAAAAATCTAACAAGTTTTTTTTTTATCTGAGTCTCAAGAGTCTCTGCAGGAAGGTAATATAACACCTGTTTTTAACACCTGTAACCAGGAACAGATTAAAATCGCACTGCGATGAACGCTGCAAATCTCATCAAAAGAGCAAAATGAGGAAAGCAGATGCTTGCGACGGGCTTCTCATTGTCCCTTTTTTCTCCTGCCATCTCCAAATTCCTATCTGTTACGAAGGCAAAGCTAAGTTCCGTATTGCTGCCTTTCAATTATTTGTGTGTGTGTGTGTGTGTGTCCCCTTTCTCTCTCTATTCAAAAGTGTTCGGCTCGCCCTCCTCCCTGCTTCTTCAGAAAGAGAAGCACAATGTTCCTATTCTTCACATCACAGAGTCTGTCGTCCACCTTGGATGGAAAGCCAAACTAGACCTGGGAAAAGCCAGGTCAGGTCTAGGACTGCATTCACAAGTTTGACTTTTGCAGGATCTGTTGGGTGTAGTCTAATCTTGTCTTGTTTTTTGCCTCCCACTGTTCTCCTCCTCCTCCTCCTCTTCCTCCTCCTCCCCTCGCCCTCCCCCTCCTTCCCTTGCCCTCCTCCTCCTCTTCTTCCCCTTCCTCCTCCTCTCCTCCTCTTTCTCTTCCTCCTCCTCCTCTTCCTCCTCCTCTCCTCCTCCTCCTCTCTTCTTCTTCCTCCTCCTCCTCTTCTTCCCTTTTCTCCTCCTCCTCCTCTTCTTCTTCTTCCTCCTCCTCCACCCCTCCTCCTCTTCCTCCTCCTCTTCCTCCTTTTCCTCCTCTTCCTCCTCCTCCTTTTCCTCTTCCTCTTCTCCTCCTCCTCCTCCTCTTCTCCTCCTCCTCTTCTTCTTCCTCCTCCACCCTCCTCCTCTTCCTCCTCCTCCTCTTCCTCCTCCTCCTCTTCCTCCTTTTCCTCCTCCTCCTCCTCCTCCTCTCATCTTCTTCCTCCTCCTCCTCCTCTTCTTCCCCTTCCTCCTCCTCCTCTTCCTCCTTTTCCTTCTCCTCCTCCTCCTCCTCCTCTCGTCTTCTTCCTCCTCCTCCTCCTCTTCTTCCCCTTCCTCCTCTTCCTCCTTTTCCTCCTCCTCCTCCTTTTCCTCTTCCTCTCCTCCTCCTCCTCCTCCTCTGAACAAGGGTCTGGCAATCTCGGACAACAGTCTTTCAAGAATCTTTTTTTTTTTTCTTCCCAGAACAAAGTGTCGAGAATCAGCCCCAAAATTGGCCGGGCAGGCTTAGCTCCGAAATCCCCACCCGTGTTTCTTTCTCCCATTGCAGAGTGGAGGTGAGTGGAGGACAGCGATTTAAACAAAACCTTCCTAGAGTTTTTCTCCCTCACTCAGGCATGCAGCGAACGATGTTTGTAGATATTGGTGGCCAATGTTACCGTACATAGACAGATTTAAATAACAGCAACGGGCTATTTATAGCCTCGCCGCAGGCACCTTTCCAACATCTCGCTCCCACCCCACCATTGTCGTCTGTTGTTAAATAGCTTATCCAAATTAAATAAATAACAGCCACAGCAACTGCTGGAAAATGAGGTTTCTCCTCCTGGTTTCCATGACATCCAGCCCATCGTCTTTCACATCCCAGGTGGTATCACAGACCAGCCTGTGGGGCAAAGGGATTATTTCTTGGCCATGACCCCACGATGAATGCATATTGTTTAAGAGACCCTTCCAGGTTTCCCCTCCCCCAAATTATGTTTATAGATTGTGGTGTGTGTGTGTGTGTGTTTTTAGCAGCTCTTGTCTATTTTTAGAAGTCTTGGCTCAGTTGAAGTCAACCCTGTTACAGAAGTGAATTGGATCCCACCACTGGGGGAAATAGGATAGGATAGGATAGGATAGGATAGGATAGGATAGGATAGGATAGGATAGGATAGGATAGGATAGACTGGACTGGACTGGACTGGACTGGACTGGAATGGAATGGAATGGAATGGAATGGAATGGAATGGAATGGAACGGAACGGAACGGAACGGAACGGAACGGAACGGAATGGAATGGAATGGAATAACAGAGTTGGAAGGGACCTTGGAGGTCTTCTAGTCCAACCCCCTGCCCAGGCAGGAAACTCTACACCACTTCAGACAAAGGGTTATCCAACATCTTCTTAAAAACTTCCAGCATTGGAGCATTCACAACTTCTGGAGGCAAGTTGTTCCACTGATTAATTGTTCTCTCTGTTAGGAAATCTCTCCTTAGTTCTAGATTGCTTCTCTCCTTGATTAGTTTCCATCCATTGCTTCTTGTCCTGCCCTCAGATGCTTTCAAGAATAGCTTGACTCCCTCTTCTCTGTGGCAGCCCCTGAGATATTGGAAGACTGCTTTCATGTCTCCCCTAGTCCTTCTTTTCATTAAACTAGACATACCCAGTTCCTGCAAATGTTGTTCATATGTTTTAGCCTCCAGTCCCCTCATCCTCTTTGTTGCTCTTCTCTGCACTCTTTCTAGAGTCTCAACATCTTTTTTACGTCGTGGAGACCAAAACTGGATGCAGGATTCCAAGTGTGGCCTTACCAAGGCATCATAAAGTGATATTAAGACTTCACGTGATCTTGATTCTATCCCTCTGTTTATGCAGCCCAGAACTGTGTTGGCTTTTTTGGCAGCTGCTGCACACGGCTGGCTCATATCTAAATGGTTGTCCACTAGGACTCCAAGATCCCTCTCACGGTTACTACTATCGGAGATTCCTTTGGGATGATCGCAGTGTGAAGCTCGTTAATTAACGCAGGGCCTCTCATTGAACCTGTATTTAATCTAAAAGAAAGATCCCATCTATCTACTCCCACCTCCATCCAAAAATTTAACAATAACAGCTGCCACCAAGAAGCACTTTGAAAATTGGTCGAAGGTAGATGTGGCTCACTCAACGAAGAAGGAGACCAGAACTGTACCTCACCTGTGTGCAACACCCAGGTGAGCAGAGATGAACATCAAGATTAACATTAGATCAACAATCAAGCAGTAAACAAGACCCCAATCAGGACCTACCAATTCTGACAAACCACCAAGTGTAAAACCACAGCCTAATCAAGGAACCGCCAAGAACATTCTCACCAACACTGACAGGGGAAGCCACTGGTATATAAATAGGGAGCAAACCCCACTCGCTTCTAGCACTGATGATGTGGCCATGAAATGTTGCAAGAAAACCACCAAGTTCAGAGAGCACCAAGGACCCCACAGTCGTTGCCCTCCTCCTCTCCACAAACCCCACTCCCTTCTAGCATTGATGATGTTACCTAGTTGGCCCGTGAAACTTCTACAACTAAACCAACAAGCTTAGAAAGCATCAAGGACCCCACAGTTCTCCTCCTCCTCCTCCTCCTCCTCCTCCTCCTCCTCCTCCTCCTCCTCCTCCTCCTCCTCCTCTCCACAAAACCCATTCCCTTCTAGCACTGAAGATGTCAACTAGTTGGGCCATGAAATTTCTGCAACTAAACCACCAAGCTTAGAGAGCACCAAGGACCCCACAGTTCTCCTCCTCCTCCTCCTCCTCCTCCTCCTCTCCACAAAACCCATTCCCTTCTAGCACTGAAGATGTCAACGAGTTGGGCCATGAAATTTCTGCAACTAAACCACCAAACTTAGAGACCCCACAGTTCTCCTCCTCCTCCTCCTCCTCCTCCTCCTCCTCCTCCTCCTCCTCCTCCTCCTCCTCCTCCTCCTCCTCCTCTCCACAAAACCCACTCCCTTCTAGCATTGAAGATGTCACCTTGTTTTGGGCCATGAAATGTCTGCAAGTAGGCCACCAAGCTCAGAGAGCGACCCCCACTTTCAGACCAGCCGAGGACATAAAGGCAGCCATAGGGGTGGAGAGTCAGAAAGGAAATGTTTACTACATCACCAGAGTTTCTACATCTGGGAAACCAGAGTATTTGTGTTTGTTTTAAGCTCCGCGCATGGAGGCTGAGACAGCCAAGGGACCGTGTTGTGACAAATCAATGATACAAATTCCTTGGATTTGCAGAGCGAAGAATAAACACCGGCTGCTTGGGGTGAAGGAAGATGGCCATTCCAATCAACACCCCGGGGAGCTCTTTAGCACACCTCAAGCAATTATGGGTCAGCAAAGTCGAGATTAAGCTGGACTTCCCTGCTGTGCCTTTAAAAAAAGATTTCCTTCCCATTCTTAAGAGATTAATTGGAGCTGTTTGGAAACAGACTTCCAGAGCTGTGCTTTGAATCGTCCAAGGTAGATATGACACGCAAACACACGAAAGAATCCTATTTCTATGTTTCATTTATACCGGAAGAGTCTTGGTGAATTTGTCAGTTCCTAAAAAATTCAAGGGAATTTAAATTGCTCTGACTTGCCTGCACCAGCCGGCATGGTTTTGCTTCTCAATCTGTTAAATATTTTGTTAGAACAGTGCCAGGGAATGTGGTAATGAAAAAGAGATAGTAATGAGACAAATGGAGTAGCTGTGTAGGAATTTATTAACTGCAGGAAGGGAAAGTTCTTTTACTGGGCGCTGAGTGAGGATTTCTGAAAGGGTTGTACGAGACCTAGAACTAAGGAGAAATTTCCTGGCAGTGAGAACAATGAATCAGTGGAACAACTTGCCTCCAGAAGTTGTGAATGCTCCAACATTGGAAGTTTTTAAGAAGAGGTTGGATAACCATTTTTCTGCAATGGTTATAGGATCTCCTGCTTAGCAGGGGGGTTGGACTAGAAGACTTCCAACTCTGTTATTCTGTTATGATCACAGAAGCATAGAATGGTGGAGTAGGAAGGTCCCACAAAGATAATCTAGTCCAGTCTTTCCCATCCTTGCCAAGGTGTGGACCCTCAACTCTCAGAATTGCCCATCCATTTTCTCTTCATGGCCTCCTCTTTTGCAACTACCTAACATAAATTTGCAAACTTCCTTACCACCAAGAAAGCAACTTGGTGTGTGTGTGTGTGTGTGTGTGTGTGTGTGGTGTTATACCGATCAAATAACACAAATGTCAGAATTCCAAGTAACACCCTCAAATTCCGAATGAAAGAAAACTTTGGCTTGAGTTTCCTCAAAGTTCCATTTTATTAGAGATGTCATATTGGCCCATCTGGGAAATCCCGAATCTGAAAGCTTCCGGGTTTTCCCCACCCAAAAGAAAGTCCAAGTCCCTGCCCAGCACTCACATGTCCATCACATGATCCAATCAAAGCACTGTCCCAACTGGAGATGCCTCCCAGTCACACCTCTCCAGGTGCAGGGCAGGATGTCCTTGTCTCTCTGAGAAAGGAACGTTATTTTGACTACATATCACCCATGCTCCATACAATCCCCCCTCCCAGTTTCTCACAGTAGTAGTAAATGTGGCAGGTCTGAAGACCTAATACAAAAGACCTGACAACAAATGTGTTAATTTCAGTCTTTGTCCATTTTCCCTCCAGATTTATCACTGAACTCTCTTTTTTTTTTCTTTTTAGTAATTTTACACTAAAGGGAAATGCAAATGTGGTGCATTTCGTCCACATTCTTCTACAACCTGCATTTCAGCAATAAGGGTTGTTGCATTTGGGAAGTCAGAAAAATGTGATTTTCAAATGACTGCCGATGGATTTGGCTTCCCAATCTACAGACTAGTCTCTGTTCCTTGCGATCAAACCCTGATCTTTCTTAGGACGGTGGGCTTATTTTGAGCCTTGGGTTTTTGAAGCTTGTTACGTCACCTGTTGGAAATAGAAGGGCTGTTACAGCTGGGATAAAATTGGCCTTTCGGAGAGCTCCTGCTGCTGCCTTGAAGGTAAGACGGGGAGCGAATCTGTGAAAAATAATGTCATAAGTGGGAACGCCGATGCCTAAAAAAAAAAAAAAATGATTCCTGTAGTTTGTTTCCCTGCTTGTATCTCCCCAGTGTCTTCGGAGTGCCTGAAGAGGTTTGCCTTGAAGCTGTTAAAACGAGCGTTCACAGCTGCTCTTCCAGGCGCCTTCTGGCAGGGCAATTCTGGAAACCAAAACAGCTTGAAGGATTCTGTTTTGCTAAAAATAGCAAGAGGAGTTATCATGTGACTTGTTACTTCTTTGCCCGGGAGCAACAGGTCTCCCAACAGATTGGACTCCCAAACCTTCACCCGGTCAGAGGGGAAGAGAACAAAGCTTCCATCCCATCGGTCTTCTCATTGGCTTCCTGAGCTTGGAGATTGCTGGAGGTTGTTTTCTGCAGCCCAAGACTTCAGGAGAAGCCAGGAGGAGATATCGAAGGACCAGGATTGATTGTATTCATGGACAATGAGCAAGGAAGGAGCGTGGAATGGATTAATCCGGGATTTTTCTAAAACCCAGGGTGGTCTTTGAGCCTCTTAACTTTCAGCTCACCTCTTTTTCTGATCAAGGTAGGTGGCAGCAATAATTCAGAGGATGGGGGCAATTGAACATCCACTTATGGAGGGAAAGGGTCCCATCTGGTTGTAATTTCAATGGATGGAAGGCAGCTTCCATAAATGGGACTCTTTAAGTTGCGTTTTCCCTGGGCAGGCAGGATATTTAATCATGAGAGCCATTGACGTGTGAGTGGGACAGATAAATTTGTATACATTTGCTAAATTTATGAAACAAGGTTATGGAATGGAATGGAATGGAATGGAATGGAATGGAATGGAATGGAATGGAATGGAATAGAGTAGAGTAGAGTAGAGTAGAGTAGAGTAGAGTAGAGTAGAGTAGAGTAGAGTAGAGTAGAGTAGAGTAGAGTAGAGTAGAATAGAATAGAATAGAATAGAATAGAATAGAATAGAATAGAATAGAATAGAATAGAACAGAACAGAACAGAACAGAACAGAACAGAACAGAATAGTTGGAAGGGACCTTGGAGGTCTTCTAGTCCACCCCTGCTTAGGCAGGAAACCCTACACCAATTCAGAAAAATAGTTATCTAACATCTTAACCATTTGTCTGAAGGTTCCTGCCTAAGCAGGGGGTTGGACTAAAAGACCTCCAAGGTCCCTTCCAACTCTTCTATTCTATTCTGTTCTGTTCTGTTCTGTTCTGTTCTGTTCCGTTCCGTTCCGTTCCGTTCCGTTCCGTTCCGTTCCGTTCCGTTCTGTTCCATTCCATTCCATTCCATTCTATTCTTTTATTCCATAACCTTGTTTCATAAATTTAGCACCCAGGAAGAGCAAGAACTTCTCTCCTGACCTGCTTTCTCCAAATTTGGCTTTCTGAAACTTCTGCTGTCCACCTTTTGGTCTCTTCACCTTTTTTCCCTCAAGGCAGGAAGGATGTTTTTTTCTTGTGAAAAGCAAAAAGTCTCAACCTGCCTTCTTTAGTTCTTTCTCATGAAGATGTAAACCTCCTTTGTTCCTCAGTTCTCCCAAAGGAACGGCTCTTGCCTTCCTAATGTTTGTCAACAGTAACCCTGCTCGGATAGTAAAAATAATTCGTGACGTGACCATACTGGAAAACTCTGCAAAACTGGAGAACAGCCAGCAAATGAGAAGACGAGTTTGCTATTTCTTGACACCCTTTTTGCCTGGATTCGGAGAATTTCTGACCACCTTCCTGAAAATATAAAAGCTTTCAGAAACATTTCTTGCATTCTTCTTCTTGCATTGGAGATTTGGGCTTTCTGGTTAAGGAAGACACGTCCATCTTGGCTGCCTTATGTCTTTTGAGGAGCAAATAACGCTTAAAACCTTAATAACAGGGTTACTTCTTTTCTTGTATTTTTAAACTCTCTTCCAATAAAGGAGAATATTTATCGTTCAGGATTGACATGAGGGGATCCTTGTTGCTCTCTGAGCTTGCTTGTTTCTTGGAGACTTCATGGCCCTAACTATGTAATGTCATCCTTGCTAGTAGCAGGACTAGCACGGATGATGTTACCTAATTTGGGTCATGAAACATCTGCAACAGTGGTGGGTTGTCCCCAGTTCGGACCGGTTCGCAAGAAACCGGCAGGAGGCTCCGCCCACTAACCTGGACGTCATCATAGACCATCTGCGCATGTGGGCACGATGTGAACTGGTAGTAAAGCAAGCTCAGAGAGCACCAAGGACCCCTCAAGCTCTCTCCCGGCTCAGAGTTGAGGAACATCTCCAACTAATTTTATCCTCACAACAGACCTGAAGAACCTGTGGTTAGTCAAAGGGTTCTGATTGCTAAATGAAGATGTTGATTCTCTGGTTTGACAGCTTTCTTCGCATCGCATCTTGTGCCGGGAGCCCAATCGACAGGTCCTTGTGAACAATGGAAATCCATGTTTAGACACTGAATTCTCAGTGAGAGAATGATTGAAGAAAATACTTAGCCATAAGAAGCAGTGTGGTGCAAACTCTTTGAGCTTTCATTCCTGTATTACGTACAGGGTGTAATGACTCCTCTTGAAACTCAGTATGACTATTTAAATCACAAGACGGTTGAATTACACCCAGCTTAGAGTCGGAGTCAATGTGGTGGGGAGGGAGGGAGGGAGGGAGGGAGGGAGGAAAGGAAGGAAGGAAGGAAGGAAGGAAGGAAGGAAGGAAGGAAGGAAGGAAAGAAGGAAGGAAAATATGAAAGAGGCAGGCAGGCAGGCAGGAAGGAAGGAAGGAAAAGAAAGGAAGGAAAATACAAAAGAGGGAGGGAGGGAAGGAGGGAGGGAGGAAGGAAGGGAGAAAGAGAGGGGGGAAGGAAGGAAGGAAGGAAGGAAGGAAGGAAGGAAGGAAGGAAGGAAGGAAGGGAGGGAGGAAGGAAATATGAAAGAGGAAGGGAGGGAGGAGGGAGGGAGAAAAAGAGGGAGGGAGGTTGGGAGGAAGGAAGGAAGGAAATATGAAAGAGGGAGGGAGGGAGGGAGAAAGAAGAGGGAGAGAGAGAAAAGAGGAAAGAAAGGCAGGAAGGCAGGAGGGAGGGGAAAAGGGAGGAAGGAAGGAAGGAAGGAAGGAAGGAAGGAAGGAAGGAAGGAAGGAAGGAAGGAAGGAAGGAATTGTTAAACAGGTTCTACAGTGAAGAGTGCAGTCATTGGTGACTCGAGCGAAGAATAAAATGGCCATTTAATTCGCTGTTATTGTTTTTACATCATTTTTCTGCCAACAGTAGACAGTATAATGGAATGATGGATTCCACCCTAATCCAGTGCAGCTTCTGGAGTTCATCAATTCCAGACCATGTTCTAAATGAGCCCTTCAACTGTAGCAGAAGGACACCCGTTTTTAAAAAACAGAAACATTTGGGGGCACCTCCAAAGGTTAAACAATTCAGAAATAAAAGGTTAGCAAACGTCGGCGACAGCCCTTCCAAATGTATCTTCCTGCAGTGAATTTTGAAAAGTGAATTAAGTACCAGCAAGGCGGACAATTCAGATGGGAAATATTTCTCTGCTCATTAAATTCTGTCTGCGAAATCCTTAGCTTTGATTGGGCAGTAGACGAGTGACATCATCTGGGGATGCACCTGTCATCTATCATCAGACACTCTTAAAGAGCTGGTCGTCTCTTTGACTCGAAAGTGTGCAAATTACTGGCTTTTTAGCCTGTAAGCTTTTAAACAGTAACCCTTAAAGGAGGATTTTATTGATTTGCATCCATGTTTGGGATGACTCCCTCGACTGAGTTTGCAACCATCCCATTGGGTAGCTTGAAGGAATCTGAGACGTCGAATTGCAGCAGAAGTCTCTTTGAAACCAGAGGATCATGTTTGTGGGGTCTTCTGGAAACATAATGTGTGAATAAGTAAGCATGTGGCAGTCCTCAGGCGCAGCTTTCTCCAATAGTCCTTCAAACGTGTGGACTTCAGCTACCAGGATTCTCTGCAGTGTAAAATGGAGGTCTAGGAATTGAAGTCTCTACAATTGTCTAGAAGACACTTTTGAGGTCTTCCATGAACTCTCAATTTAGGGTGGCATGTTGTACAAATCATCAACAGAGTTATCAGATGGAGAAAGAAGGGCTGTCTTAAGAGAGGCATTTTCTACCACTCTTCAACCCTGTTTCCCCGAAAATAAGACCCAACCACAAAATAAGGCCTACCATGATTTTTCAGGATGCTCATAATTAATATAAACCCTACCCCAAAAATAAGCCCCAGTTAAGAACATCAGCAGACGGAGGCGTTTAGTATCGTATTTCCCCAAAAATAAGACCCAACTGGAAAATAAGCCCTAGATGATTTTTAAGGATGCTCGTAATATAAGCCCTACCCCAAAAATAAGCCCCAGTTAAGATTGTCAGCCAGATGGAGGCATTTAGTACCGTATTTCCCCGAAAATAAGACCCAACTAGAAAATAAGCCCTAGATTATTTTTAAGGATGCTCGTAATATAAGCCCTACCCCAAAAATAAGCCCCAGTTAAGATCATCAGCAGACGGAGGCATTTAGTACCGTATTTCCCTGAAAATAAGACCTAACTGGAAAATAAGCCATAATGCATCTCATTTTGGGGGAAACATGAGAAAAAATACCTCTTTTCTACACCCTCACTCTCTTCTTTTCTACAGAAGAGAAGGTATAGAAGAGAAACACTTCATTGGCTTTGGAAATAGATAGTTTTGGCTAATAAAGGAGAATATTTGTAGCTCAGGGTTGAGCTGCAGTTTTGGCTAAATTTCAAGTTGTGTTTCCAGGCTTTATGAAGCCAACTGGATTCCAAATGCAAAAAAAAAATAAAAATTGAGGATCAAATTTTCAAAAGTCAGCATTGAGAAAGGCACAATCTTACATCTTGTTTTCCTAGTCTAGAAAAAAAAAAAACCCTGAGAAGCACGTCAGGTTATCGTGATATATGGAAGTGGACATATATTATTAAACTGCAAAACCAGGTTTACAACTGGAGGAAGGGGAAAGGAGAAGCGTGTGCTGATTTGTAGGCATAACATCTCCACAGCTTCAGATCAGCTGTCCCAAAAGTCCAGACGGACAAGGTGACCTCTCCTGAAACAGAAGTCCACCATCCAAAGCTGTAAGGAAGCCCTCAAAGCTTCAGGTGTGGTCTTTGGGGGCCTCCTAAACTCTTTCGGAATTGTAGAGAAAGCTATCAAACTCATGTGTGAAGAGGACTTTGATTAACTATATTTAATTTTAATTAAGCGTCGAGCCAGATGAAATCACTTGTTGTTTTTCCTCCTGGCACCAGCTATCCCTTTTGAGAATTGTGGTTTTCAACACATCATTTGAAGGACACATCATACCACTCAGTCCCTGATAACATGGCACTCTCTGACCTTGAAAATAGTTGAGCCTATCCCCAAATCTTAGGAGAATCAGGACTGTCTCTTTCCCATGGGATGAATGGGAAAAAGACCAAGATGCAGCTCTTCCTCCTATGAAGTTCTTGGAGAGCCAACAGAAAGAAAGATGGGGCAGAGTTCCTTTCTCTGCCACCCTTGGAAACCTTCCAAGATGATGTTGGTGGGTGTGAGTGCCTACTTTTCTTGGCTGACTTGGAAAAACAGAGTTGGTTATACTGGGATGGAAGCCACCAGAACATTTCACAAGAAACTGATCAAGGAGAGATTCAACCTGGAAATAAGGAGAAATGTTCTGACAGTGAGAACCATCAACCCATGGAACAGAAGTTGCCTTCAGAAGTTGTGGGAGCCTCATCACTGGAGGCTTTCAAGAAGAGACTGGACTGCCATCTGTCAGAAATGGGGTAAGGTCTCCTGCTTGGGGGGGGGGGGGTTGGACTAGAAGACCTACAAGGTCCCTTCCAACTCTGTTAATCTGTCTAGACTAGGACTTGTGAAAATTATCCTGGAAGAAGATTATATCATATTGTCTCCAAGGCACTTTTCTCAAAAGGCACCTGGATTTTGTTTTTCCTGGAAGACATTTCACTTCTCATCCAAGAAGCTTCCTCCATGGATGAGAAGTGAGGTGTCTTCAAGGAAAAACAAAGGAAGTCCAATTGTCTTTTGGAAAAAGCACCTTTGAGACAATCATGACCTGGATGACTGAGAATCTCCATAGACAAGTTATATTATTGCCAAGAGAATTGCATGGATGTGCTTATGCATTTTTACTAGCATGAAGTGTGCATTGTTTATTCCTCTCTTCCCACCCGTCCATTAGTTGGGGGGTTATTGGTGGACCTCTTTGCTCAAAAATCACACAATAGCAAAGTTGGGAGGGACCTTGAAGGTCTTCTATTCCAACCCCCTGCTCAGGCAGGAAGCCGTATACCATTTCAGGCAGATGGTTGTCCAATTTCTTCTTTAAAAAAAAACCTCCACCCACAACTTCTAAAGGCAAATTGTTCCACTGGTTAATTGTTCTCACTATCAGGAAATTTCTCCTGAGTTCTAGGTTGCTTCTCTCCTTGATTGCTTCCATCCGTTGCTTCCTGTCCTGCTTTGGAGAATAGGTTGACCCCTTCTTCTTTGTGGCAACCCCTCAAATATCAGAACATTGCTCCTTTGTCCCTCCTTCTTCATTACCCCCAATTGTATCAGGAAGGACTTCATATGCCCATACCTTTCCTGTTTGAGACTATAACCCCCCCACCCCTTGGCTCTCGGTCCCAACAGGTAGGTCTGCTTGCCTCACCTGGAGAACTAAAAAGACCACCAACGTCTCCTCTGGTCCTTCCTTGAGATTCCTGATTTTGGAAACTCTGCATGTTCTCCTCCTGTGGAGTCCAACCCCCTCCTTCTCCTGGGGGGGGAGGGGGGGACTTTTCTAGACTTTTCAAAGGGGGAGGGGGGGGAGAACAATCCCAGCAAGGCAATCCTAGCCAGCCTGTCTGCCACCTCATGTCTACCAGATCATCCAACCTTGGTGGCTGGAGTAGGGCCAAAAGAGAGGGGTGTGTCTTGCCTTCCAGAGGCATCTGAGGGTGGGTTCCTCACAGCCAAAGCTTTGGGTTCTTCTCCAGGACTGCCTGGAGGTCTTTGCTGCTTCCTGAGAAAGGTGGTTGGTGAGGGGTAATGAAGAATTTCTTCCAGCAAAAAAACGGGGAGGGTGGGGTGGGGGGGGTGCACGGAGGGAGGGTGGGTACCTCCTAGCCCAAAGGGGGGACCGAGAAACCTGGCAGATGTGCAGGAAATCCATCTTCTTGCGTCCCCCCCCCCTTTTCATCCTTCCCCAAAGGGAATGGGGTGGGTGGGAAGAAGGCAGGAGCCCCCCCCCCCCTCCATGCCCCATCCTTCCTTCCCCCCCTCCCATTCCTCCCAGCAGCGGTTCCCAAACCTTCCAAAGCTTCCGTGGTGGCATTGGGCGCATTCTTCTGCGCCAGCCACCGAAGGAACCAGGCAGCTAGTCAGGGCTGAGTTGGATCCGTGATTGATTCCTCTCTCTCTCTCTCTCTCTCTCTCCCCCTTCCCTACTTCTAGGGCTTCCCTCTTCTTCAGCCCTCCTTCCCTGATCTACGAAAGAAGGGAAAGAGCAACAACAAAGGGGGAAAAAAGGACCAAAGGAAAAGGGAAGAGGGAGGAAGAAAAGAGAGAGAGAGAGAGCGAGAGAGAGAGAAAAAAAACCATCCAGCCATCTCTCTCGTTCTCTCTTGCGCGTCTCTCTTTGTTTATCTCCTGGTTTCTTGGAAATCCGGTTCGCCGCGCCACGCGGTATCCTGGGGGAATCTCTACAACCAAGCTGGGATCTATGAGCGGGAAGGTGAGCAAGCCGAAAGAAGAGAAAGATGCCTCTAAAGGTAAGGGATGGATCTCCGCTTCCTTCCTTCCCCCATCCTCCTTGCTCTCCCTTTCTCCATCATTCCCCCTCCGTTGTCTTGAATGGACCTTCTTCAGCTTGTCTCCCCCAAACCCTCGTCTCTTTCCATCTTCCCAGGCTTTGCGGAGGAGGGGGAGCGCGGGGGGGGGAGGTTTAAATGAAGGGATGGGGAGAAAAAGTGGCATGCCAGCCCCATAGCTCACCCATGCCCTTCCCACCTCCCCTTTCTCTTTGCGTCTTATCGGTTTTATTTGATTCCCCGGTTGCTCCTCAACCCTCGTCCTTTCCCTCCCTCCACCTCACTACCTTTCCATCCCAGTCCTGGAAGAAGAGGGGAGAGTGTGTGGGGGGGGGGGAGAGAGAAACTAACCTATTTACAACCCCCCCGCCCCACCCCCGTAAAAGAGAGACCTCCTATAATACTGCAGTCTTCCCTTGTACTTCCCTTTTGTGTGTGTGTGTGAGAGAGAGAGAGAGAGCGCGTGGTATTCCGCTCGAGCTGTCTCCTTGCAAGGCTGGGGCTTCAGATCTTCCCCACCTCCGGGAGGGGGGTGTGAGAAACAGAAAGCTTTGGGGGGGAGGAGGGGGTCTTTGCCAGGAAGGCACCCGAGAGGGGTTTGTAATGGAGCCCATAGGAGGAGGTTGGAGGGGGGCGGGAAGCCAGAGAGTTGGGGGTCTGCTTTGTTGAACTAAAAAAAGACAATGCTGTTTTTTTTTTTGTTTTTTTTTTTTTTGTTTGTTTTTTTGAGGAGGGGAGGTGTTGAGTCAGGAGCCAGAAGGAACATTCTGTGCTCCTCGGTCAAAAGTCTCCCTGCGGACTGCCGTACTTCCACCTAGTAGACACCTGAAGGCATCTGGTAGGGTTAGGAAGTACCGCTTTACCTCCCACTCTCCCCTGAAGGGACATCTTGTCCTGCCCATGGACCACTCCACGTTCAAGGAGAAAACAGTAGAGTGCTTAGGATCTACCGGAAGACGGATGGGGTTGTTGTCTCCTTGTTTTGCTCAAGCTGCAATGGATAGAGAAGTGATGTCCTAGCAGGGTGCCATGCAGCTCCTCCCTCCCTCCCTCTCCCCCCCCCAAAATTGGAACTTGGTTTCCTACGTTGGGAATCATGTGGTCTTCAGGTTGTGGGCACTGCATCGGTGAGGGTGATGCCTGCAGGAAGCTGAGGCATGAAATCTGACTAGGGTAGAGAGATGCTTTGTCGCCGGGTTTCTTGCAAATATTTTGCTGTACAATAGGCCGACTCGCTTCTGAATATATAAACTGGCCAACAATTGCTATGGAGACGGAGTGGGGGGGGAGGAGGAGGAGGAGGAGGAGGAGGAGGAGGGAGAGCAGAGAGGAGGAAGAGGAGGGGGACTTGTAGACTGGAGGGTTCCCAGGGACAGCTGCTCTCTCTCACGCTTCTGTCTGGCCACCTCTGGCTTTGTCCAGGGGGAAAGAGGGCGAAGCAAATCCAGATGTCTGAAAAGTTCCTCCCCCTTTTCAGAGGTGGGGGGGGGCAGGCAGCATCCAAAGAGGCTTTCTACCTGATCAGTCTCTCATATTCCAGCAGGTTGGTGCAAGGTTTCTGCTGTGGCCCACTTCGGGCGAATTCAACCCACCGAGAATGTTCTTCCCTCCTTTCCTTATTTTTTGCTGCAAAGTAAGACGAACCTGAGTTTCAAAGGTTTGATCATCCGGATCAATCCTAACCCAGGAATGTTCGTGTGGAGGACTCCGTACTGGGCAGAAACCTGAATGTCTTGGATGATACAGGAAGGGAGGGGGAAGGTTGAGTGAATGGCTCCCCTTTTTTTCCCCAGATAAATCAGGGCCTAAGAGAGGTGGGGAAAAATGCTTTGTGATCCAAACACCATTGCCTTGAAAAACCAAGGGGTGGGGTACACTTCAGTGGCTTTGTCCCTCTTCTATATGAGCCCTGCTTCAATGAGCTGACCGCCAAGTAGTTGGATTCAAACTCTCATCGTTGCCCAGCTTTGCCAGAAAAGCAGAAGGACTCGCGCTTATGGCCACCAGCATGGCTGCTTCAGTCGTTGACTCTGCTAAACCATACCTACAATGGGTATTCATTCGGTCCTTTTATGCTGAGGGGTGGGCTTTCCTAGAAGCCATCTTTTTCCGTGATTAAACTTTCTGCTTTTGTTAGACAAAAGGCAAATAGCCAAGGAGGGCATCAATCCATCTGGCGGGGAGGAGGGGAAATGTTTTACAATCCTTGGCGATGTCTCCCCCACACCTTCCCCATCTTGGTCCATATCATCTGAATGAATTTGTCACCTCTGTGTGTGTGGTGTGTGTATATGTGTGTGAGAGAGAAGCTCCTTCAGATGCCTTCTCCCATGTGCCTTTTTTTTTTTTAATTATTATTTTTAGACTAAAATTTTACGTTCCAACAGGGCAATTTTGATTCGCAGAGACCGGTTCGGCCTCAGCGCACGTCATCCTTGGCGAAGCGATCCGTGCGCTAACTTCTTTTGTTCTTGAGATGCGTTCATGACAGACATGTGCCTTGATAAGCTTTGTGCTTCTGGAGGGTGTGTGAAGGGAGTGGGGGGGTGGGAATGAATTTTGTTGGTGCTCCAGAAAGCCCATTTGATGGCTTTTATAGTCTCCTTTGAGACTGGGAGGAAGGAGGGTTCTCCATCCTCATCCGTAGTCTGCCTGTGTTTTTTGCCTTTTCGGATTGAAACATCTTTTTTCGGGTGGGATCTGGCGCATTTTCACGCTGGTTAACAGGAGGGGTTTGAAAAAAAAATCCATCTGTGTTAAACTTAGGTTAAAAGAAAAAAACAACAACAACAAGAAGACAGCCAGCTGACAGTCTCAAGATGATTTGTTGTTTGGGGTGTGGACGTTGATTGGTCTGTCGTCAGAGGAGTAAAACTACTGATCTCTTATTCACACATGATTTGGGAGAGATGAACGGATCGGGGGTTTTTTTTTTGCAACGTGCCCTGGACGTTTCTGTCCTTTCTGGATTTTGGAAAATCCAGAAAGCGTGTCGATTTTTCTCTTTGGATATATATTTTATATCTTCTAGCTTTCCAATATTTGGGGCGGGGTGGGGTGGGGGCTTGGTGCTCTCTTTGAGCTTGGAGGTTTTCTTGCAGACTTTTCATGACCCAGTTAGGTAACATCATCAGTTCCAGAAGGGAATGGGCTTTGTGAAATGGAGGAGGAAAATGGGAGGAGGAAGAGAAGGAAGAGGGGAGGAGGAGGAAGAGGAGGAGAAGGATAGTGGGGTCCTTGGTGCTCTCTGAGCTTGGAAGTTTTCTTGCAGATGTTTCATGACCCAGCTAGGTAACATTATCAGTGCTAGGAGGGAGTGGGGTGTGTGTGGGAAGAGGAGGAGGATGACAGTTGGGTCCTTGGTGCTCAACAAATTTGGCTGTTTTCTTGTAGGCATTTCATTACCCAACTAAGTAACATTATTAGTGCTAGTAGAGATTGGGGTTTGCTCTACGTTTCATCATTTTCATTTTTAAATTCCGATGTATTTTATGTGCTTTTTAATGGACTGTACCCGACCCGTTTTAGGCTGGAGCTATGACTGTAATAAAGATTCGACTGGACTCCAGAAAGCATTGTGTTTCTGGATGGAAGGTCCTGTATGGTTCCAACTCATCTGAGCCAAGGCTGTGTAGTTATTTTGAAAAACTTCCTCCCCAAGACATGTTTGACAGCGAGGCAAAAAAATGGTATAGAAGCTCACAAAAGATAAGAGAATTCCAAGGGGATCCATTTTCTGGACCTACAAATATGTTTTTTTTAAAAAAAAATCTGTGAATGTGGGCAGAAAGATTTATGTGCTTGCCACAATGTAAAAAAGATGCTGAGACTCTAGAAAGAGTGCAGAGAAGAGCAACAAAGAGGATGAGGGGACTGGAGGCTAAAACATATGAAGAACAGTTGCAGGAACTGGATATGTCTAGTTGAATGAAAAGAAGGACTAGAGGAGACATGATAGCAGTGTTTCAATATCTCAGGGGCTGCCACAAAGAAGAGGGAGTCAAGTTATTCTCCAAAGCACCTGAAGGCAGGACAAGAAGCAATGGGTGGAAACAAACCAAGGAGAGAAGCAACTAAGGAGAAACTTCCTGACAGTTAGAACAATTAATTAGTGGAATAACTTGTCTCCAGAAGTTGTAAATGCTCCAACACTGGAAGTTTTTAAGAAGAGATTGGATAACCATTTGTCTGGACTGGTGTAGGGTTTCTTGCCTAAGCAGGGGGTTGGACTAGAAGACCTCAAGGGTTCCAACTCTGTTATTCTATTCTATTCTATTCTATTCTATTCTATTCTATTCTATTCTATT
Organism: Pituophis catenifer annectens; assembly: GCF_029215685.1. Taxonomy (NCBI): domain Eukaryota; kingdom Metazoa; phylum Chordata; class Lepidosauria; order Squamata; family Colubridae; genus Pituophis; species Pituophis catenifer. Next base: position 68,838 of record NW_027256930.1, on the reverse strand, counting down.
CTATTCTATTCTATTCTTTGTCTGCAGGTCTCCATAAAGATAAGCCCCTTAACAAATCCCAACCAGTTGTGTTTTTATTGTAGCGTCATCATCGAAAGTCTTGGAGTTAACCTTTTTAGGGTTCATTCCACCTAGGGAGTGAACTGGGGTGTTTTTTGTTTTTTGTTTTAGTTTTTTTGCTTAAATCAGGGTTTGTCAATCTCAGCAAATTTCAGATGTATAGACTTCAGTTCGGGGAGTTGAAGTTCACATATCTGAAATGTGCTGAGGTTGAGAAACACCAGCTCAAATCAATACCACACAACTTTCTTTGCATCAAAGTTGACACTTCCGAATCACGTGCTGCAAGCTGCATTCCAAGCAGTCAATGAGAACAGGACCGAGAAGCTGAGGCTGCCATCGCAGCAATATGGGTGGTCCTCATCTTACGACCACAATGGAGCCCAAAATTTCTGTTGCTAAGTGTGACATTTGTGAGCTTTTGTGAGCTTTCTTGCCACAGTGGTTAACCCCACCTGACCATGGGGATGCTGCTATGGTCCTAAGTGTGAAAAACGGCCGTAAGTCAATTTTTTTCAGTGCCGTCATATCTTTGAATGGTCACTAAATGAACTGTTTTAAGTTCGGGACTCCCTGCGTTCATTTTAGACAAAAATAAATGAAATGCCGAGCAAGCAATGACTGTGATTATTTCCTGTTTGACGGCAGAATTTTCCCCAAAGGTTGCCGTAACATTAATATTTCAGTATTTTTGTAGAGGTTGTAGAAGTGGCATCCTGGGAGCTGAGTGGTGGGGAATATATTTACACAAATCACCGAGAGTGAAGGAGAGGAGTTGGCAAGGCCTCCCTCTCCAGGACCCTCCTCTCTGGCAATGCCTTCGATGTCCGCTGAAGGGCAAGAGATAGGGCCGGGGCCAAGCACGTCCACACAGCCACAGATGGACAGTGATGAGGGTAATGAGTCTTGGCTGGATCCACGCCAGCGTCGCACAGATAAGCGCACGCAACAGAAGAAAAGACGTGCCCGAGATTAGGCTGAGTCACTGGACCACACCCCACAGGATATAAAAGGGAGCGTGGTGTCCAGTCAAACCTTGTGACGAACAAAGCTGAAAGCTTCCACGCCATTCTGCATTGCCGGACTTTTGGTATAGACTTTGCTGGATTATCTCTGGACTTGATTGACTCTGTTATTGAGCTGTTTCTTTTGATGTACCAGAAGTGGGGAGAAGTTATCTCTCCTCTTCGTAAGTAATAAACTCTTGGCAGGCAGCCACTAGGTTGTTGCCAAGTTCCGTTATCATAAGGAAAAGGATTTTGTCGGCTGGTTTAGTCTTTAACTCTTGAACGTCTGTTGGTGTGTTTGGTCCTTGGCAACAAAGCTTAGAATAAAAAAAAAACAGTTTGTTTTTTTAAAATGAAAAAAAACCAAAACGATGGTGTGCAGCCCCATTTAAAAGGCACCCAATCGTGCACCAGGAGTAACATTTCCTGCCCGAAATACATGTAGAAATGTAAGCCAAAACACATGTATCTGGCGGGAGTTTTAGTCATTGTGCACGAGGAGTGTGTGTGAACAGATCTGCCACAAAAAAACACCGTGTTTGAGTGTTTCTCTGCAAAGACATTATTTTGAAAAAAGTTATTGCAAAAGATCGTTATCGACGGACATAAGTACCAGGTAAGGTTTCCTGGATTTGACAGAAAACTGGCTAGCCTACAGGAGCTGATTTAAAAAAAAATAGATCTTAGCAAGTCCAGATGTGTTCATTTATAAAGCCCGTGATTACACCAAATTCCAGCTTCTGTCTAATGTTATCTGGAGCGTAATGAATTCTGCAAGCATCTCTTTTGCAAGGAGGCCAAATGAAACCCCTCTCACTCCCAGGCTAAATTATCTCTACTAGATTCTGATGCCGAATAGCATTCATTAAGGCTGTAACAGTAATTTGACTACCGGGAGCCAATTAAATTAAATTACTTTCGCAGGAATCTTGGGAAATTATATTTCCCAGCGATCTTCTGCTACCAGATATCTTTTATTTGAAAAAATGGTATCGGGGAAAGCTTTGGCATTGAAAAGATAGCGATGGTCAGGAGAGGTCCTTATGAGCAGAAGACTCCTGGAATTTCACCCTGCCGTCGAAAAGGATTTGGGGGAAAAAAAACCAAGCTATTGATTGATTGATATTTGTCGCGAGAAACAGCCGTATAATGAGAGTGTCAACTTGCAAAGCTTTCAAGTTGCCATGAGCAGGAGGGAGGGAGAACTGATAGAGCTGATTGATTTCCCTAACTGAAGCTACATTCCATACATTCTTCCTGACCGCAATCAGAAGGAGGGTGTTGGATTTCACAGCCAGCCAAAGTGGTTAATTGGAGAATGTGATTTATGACGTGGCCAGAGAGGAGGGGAGAGACAGGGTCATAGGGGAACATAAATCTATGTGGGATTAGTTCTAACTGCATCCGAATATTGCCGAAATGGTGCTCCTAATAAATGACTGTATTTCTTTTGAAGTTTGGCTCATGGCTCATGAATTAATTAGGGCATCTTTCGGAAACTTCACAGAGAGAGGCTTGGAGTGGCATCCCTTCCATCGAATTCAGTAAAATCATTGGTCTAGAATGGGATGGATTCCTGATTCCTCGTTCTTTACGTCTGTGAAACGGGAACAATTTGCAGCAGCATTTAGGATGAGGGGGGAAAGGAAGAAATAAGTTTGGATGCAATATTCCAAGTTTGGTCTTACCAAGGGATTATAAAGTGGTATTAAACACTTCGCGTGATCTTGATTCTATCCAGCGGTGCGTTTCATATTATGTTGCTACCGGTTTGCCCCCCGCGTGCACACTCACTTAGTGCGTGCGCGCCTGCCTTCCACGCGTGCGCCTGGCCTCAACAACGTGCCTAAATAATAAATGTAAATTACGATGATAATACTGATAGATAGAATAAATCTGAAAAGAAATCAAAAGAAAGTATATATACTATTAGAATACAGGAGTTGCTCGGATACCAAACAAGGAGAATATTCCACAGCAAAGAAGATAGAAAGGAGAGAGGAGTAGAAGGTAAAAAGAGGGGAGGGAGGGAGAGGAATGGAAGGAAGGGAAAAGGAGAGGAAGGAAGGGCAGGGGACAGGAGTAGAAGAGAAGGTGAGAAGGGGGAAAAGAAGAGAGGAGTGGGGAAAAGGAAGGGGAGGTAGGATGAGGTAGGAGAGGAGGAAGGAGAAAGTACAAGAGGATAGGAGGGAAGGGAAATAGGAGAAGAAGAAGAAGGGTTGTTGCGAAATGAGGGAAGAAAAGGTAGAAGAGCAACTCTGAATGTAAATTAAAATGCCTTATTTTAATGCTTTCTTTAAGGAAAACATGTATATGTAGGATGAATTATAAGAAAATGTACATTTTATTATATGTATAAGAAATAAAACTGAAAAACTTTTCAAAAAAAAAAACCACATGCCTAAATAGGACGGCATGGAGCCAGGGCCCACCTGCGATTTCCGCTACCGGTTCGGGCGAACCCATCCAAACCGGTTGAATGCCACCTCTGGTTCTATCCCTTTGTTAATGCAACCGAGGATTGCATTGGATTTTTTTTTTTATACTGTAGTTATTGCTGTAGTTAATTCATCAGTTCAACAATGTATGTTTTTGTCACACCCAGCAAGGATGTTGCGAATTGCCGCTGTTGGGAAAAGTAATTATCGCGATCTGTACCTTTGGCACTGAATTTCCCTCCGGCCCAAAGTTCTTTCTCCGTCCTCCCGCCAAGCCACGGATCTAAAAATACTCCCCAACCGAGGCGAGATGAAATCCACGAACTTCCTGTTATAATCAGCTTGTTAGCCTCGAAAGAGCTGCAAGACATTCTAGCAGAACCTTTTTGCAGACTTCGCAGGCCTGCAAAAGTGTTTGGGGCCGAGTAATTAAGAGATCCCTAATCAGCATTGCCAAGAGCTGATTAGACAGCCCGGTTTGGGAAAGGAAAGAGGCCAGGCTGAGGGGATTTTTGTTGTTGTTGTGTGTGTGTGTTTGTGTATGTGAAAGAGAGAGAGAGAGACAGACAGACAGACAGACACAGAGATAGGGAGGGAGGGAAGGAGGGAGAGGAGAGAGAGAAAGAGACAGACAGAGAGAGAGAGAGAGAGAGAAGAGAGAAAGAGAGAAAAAGAGGGAGAGAAAGACACAGAGATAGATAGAGAGGGAGGGAGGGAGGAGAGAGAGAGAGAAAGAGACAGAGACAGACAGACAGAGAGAGAGAAGAGAGAAAGAGAGAGAGAAAGACACAGAGATAGGGAGGGAGGGAGAGAAAGAGAAAGAGACAGACAGAGAGAGAGAGAGAAGAGAGAGAGAGAAAAAGAGAGAGAGAAAGACACAGAGATAGATAGAGAGGGACAGGGAGAGAGAGAGGAGAGAAAGAGACAAACAGACAGAGAGAGGAGAGAGAAAGATAGACAGACACAGAGATAGATAGAAAAGGTGGGAGGGCTAGGGACAGAGTGGAGAGAGAGAGTGGAGAGAGAGAGAAAGAAAAAGAGAGAGAGAGAGAGGAGAGATAGACAGACAGAGACAAATAGAGAGAGAGAGGAGAGAGAGAGAGAGAAAGAGAGACAGACAGACACAGAGATAGATAGAGAAGGAGGGAGGGAGACAGACAGACAGAGAGACAGAGACAGACAGAAAGAGGGGAGAAGGGGGAGCGAGAGAGATTCTCCAAAGCACCTGAAGGCAGGACAAGAAGCAATGGGTGGAAACTAATCAAGGAGAGAAGCAACTTAGAACTAAGGAGAAATTTCCTGACAGTGAGAACAATTCATCAGTGGAACAACTTGCCTCCAGAAGTTGTGAATGCTCCAACACTGGAAGTTTTTAAGAAGAGGTTGGACAGCCATTTGTCTGAAGTGGTGTAGGGTTTCCTGCCTAAGCAGGGGGTTGGACTAGAAGACCTCCAAGGTCCCTTCCAACTCTGTTATTCTGTTCTGTTCTGTTCTGTTCTAGTCTACTCCATTCCACTCCATATTTTCTTTTCTCTTCTCTTCTCTTCTCTTCTCTTCTCTTCTCTTCTCTTCTCTTCTCTTCTCTTCTATTCTATTCTATTCTATTCTATTCTATTCTATTCTATTCAGTGGTCCCAGATTTGGATCCTTCTCTCTTGCTTGGCTTCCTAACTGGACTGGTGTTAATCACACAATTCACACACACAAAGGCAACCTGTTCTGCATCCAAAGCAGACGAAAAACCGAGAAGACATGTCAAAGACAACTCTGGGCTTACTATATTAGTATTAATGGGTGCTGGCCATGCTTCTCTGCCAGTACGAACCTGGGCCATGAACCTGTCAGAGTCTCGGTGTTTTATTCCTTCCAAAAATAAACTCACACCCTTTGCATCCCGTTCTACTCTCAGTCTAATGGCTCTCAAACGCATCCCACTTATGGCTTTGCTTCCCAGGTCACTTTTCCCCATCGGACTCACCGTATCACAAACCAAAATATTTGGCTTCTAAAGTCCCGGATTCAGAATAGAGTTGGAAGGGGCCTTGGAAGTCTTGTAGTTCGTGCCCTTGCTCAAGGAGGACACTCTATTTCATTCCAGACAAACGGTTGTCCAATCTCTTCTTAAAAATCTCCAGTGACGAGAGCACCCACAACTTCTGAAGGCAACTTCTGTTCCACTGGTTAATTGTCCTCACTGTTGGGAAGTTTCTCCTTAATTCCAGGTTCCTTCTCTCCTTTTTTTTTAATTTGATTTATATTCCGCCCTTCTCCAGAGACTCAGGGCGGCTTACAATGCGTTAAGCAATAGCCTTCATACTTTTGTATATATACAATTATATATATTATATATACAATATATTATATATACAATATATATTATATATACAATTTTATACAAAGTCAGCTTATTGCCCCCACAAACTGGGTCCTCATTTCACCTACCTTAGAAAGGCTGGAAGGCTGAGTCAACCTTGAGCCTTGGAGAGATTCGAACCAGCAGAAATTGCAGGCAGCTGTGTTAATAACAGGGTGCGTAGACCACTGTACTATCAAGGCTCTTGATGAGTTTCCATCCATTTTTTTTTTGTCTTGCCTTCTGGTGCTTTGGAAAATAAGTCGACCCCTTCTTCTTTGTGGCAGCCCCTCGAATACTGGAAGACTGCTATCATATTTCCCATCCCACCCACCCCCAGTCCTTCTTTTCTCTAGACTGGCCATACTCAAATCCTGCAACCGTTCTTCAGATGTTTTAGTCTCCAGGCCTTTAACCATCTCACCATTGTGCAGTTGTGGTACGAAAGACGAATTAGGTGTCGTCAGCTGCTGTGACCTTCATGACAGCCAAGGGGCACCAGGGATAAATTTTCAGCAGAATTCCTCATTAAGAGCCTTGGTAGTACAGTGGTCTAAAGCACCCTGTTATTAAGACCAGCTGCCTGCAATTACTGCAGGTTCGAATCTCGCCAGGCTCAAGGTTGACTCAGCCTTCCATCCTTTCTAAGGTAGGTAAATTGAGGACCCAGTTTGTGGGGGCAATAAGCTGACTTTGTATAAATATACAAAAGGATGAAGGCTATTGCTTAGCGCCCTGAGTCTCCGGAGAAGGGCGGCATATAAATCAAATTTAAAAAAAAAAAATTAACCCTGAACAGTAGAGTTTGGAGAAAATTATTAGCCTTAAGAAGAGGACAACCCAAGGTTTCAAGCAGGGAGTTCACAATTTAAAGCTAGAAACTGGATTTATTGCAATAAAAGAAAATAAAGCAAAATAAAGCAAAAATAAATCCTCGACTTACGACCTGCTGGATTTCACCCCTGCTTCCCGGGCTCTGAAGGCTTTCCTTGAGCCTCTGGGAGGGCAAAAATGGCCTCCCCAGGCTCCTGAGGTCCTCTGGAGGCAGAACTTCCGGTAGGCCTGTTTTTTGCCCTCCCAGAGCCTCTGCGCGCGCCGTGCACTTACCTGCATCCAAAACAGGCTGTGTGGGGAGTCCTGGGAGGGGCAGGGTGGGCGGGGCCAGCCAGGAGTGGGATTTGGCGGTTCTCCGAACTGCACAGAATCTTAGCTAGAGGTTCTCCCGAACCCTTACGAACCCCCAGCAGCCCAGCCCTGCCGGTATGTCTATCAGGTCACATGGGCCAATCAGTCCAGATGTAAGCACCCCCCTGCTCAACTTCAACTTCTGTTGACATGACCTTGGTTCTCGCCAGCTGGTGGATGTTATGGCTAGCCAGCTGAGGCACCGCATTCCTAAGTGTCCCCCTCCCCTTAAATGGCAACCAAGAAACGAAGCGGAAGTAAGCATGAAGTCGTTTTTGCAGGTTGGCACCCCGCCGACATGAGACACATAATTTGCATCGGACGGGTGCAAATGAGTTGGCACCATGGGCTTTGTGACTTTCTTATGTCCACAGGTCCCTTGGCCTTTTGCCCCACCCATGCTGAGAGTCCAACATGGAAAGTCTGCAAAGCTCCAAGCATGCGAAGCTTCCATGTATCATGTTCAGAAGTAAAACCTTGAGACTCCCGGTGAGTCCTGCTGATAAGAAAGTACATAAAAAATAGTTCATAAATATAGAAAACCCTTTGATCAGATTTGACTATAGAGAGGATTTAAGTCGATCGTTCCAGCATTTCTTGAGCCTTGGTAGTACAGTGGTCTAAAGCTCCCTGTTATTAAGACCAGCTGCCTGCAATTACTGCAGGTTCGAATCTCACCAGGCTCAAGGTTGACTCAGCCTTCCATCCTTTCTAAGGTAGGTAAATTGAGGACCCAGTTTGTGGGGGCAATAAGCTGACTTTGTATAAATATACAAAAGTATGAAGGCTATTGCTTAGCACACTGTAAGCCGCCCTGAGTCTCCGGAGAAGGGGGGCATATAAATCAAATTTAAAAAAAAAAATTCTAACTTCAACAGTTAGGCATTGAAGGATGAGCCTGAAATATGGAATTAAAATAGTTGGGTTGGGCAGGAAAAATGTGAAACATCTGCAGGACTTGGCCAAGTAGGGTATCTCTTTTCATTCATAAGAGAGAGTGGGAAACCATTAGATTTGGATTTTATAATAATTTCCTTGTCAAATGAGTTTTAATCAAATCATTTGCATCTGTTTCCCCACTCCGGTTTCTATTTTTTAATCTCCCACAACCAGATGTGAAGGAAAAGTTGCATCTGAGCATGAAATTGGACTTCTTGGCCAGGCCGTGTCATCTTTCAAAATAGGGTGGGGGTTTTTTTTTGTTTTTTTTTACCAAGTCTGGATGTAAATGCCAAACAGCTCTTTGAAAAACAATCAGCTAGCAATGTTCTAGAATTTAGGTGCGTTAGCTTGGCAGGAAAAGAGGGACGGTATTAAATCAGGATCCTTGTTGACAAAACTAAGCACTGTGACACAGCTAATATTGTTGCGATTAACACAACAACAAGTTAGGTGTAAAATAAATGTCTGCATAGATAATATAATCCCGTTTTTCTGGGCACAGTGAGACCGGAGGAGTTTAGCATAGATGTTTCTTTTCAGAGGTCCCTCTGGGTTCAACCAAGTGTATCTCAAGTTTCATCACTATTTTTTTTAAAAAAAAAAATGTGTTTCTTGATGTATTTATTTATTTCATGGGTTTAGATCTTGCTTTTCCTCCAGGAGCTCAAGGTGACATGTGAACTAGTCCCTTCCCTTTGATCTTTTCAACACCTCTTTGTAATCAGTTGGGTGTCTCTGTTGAAAGTCACCAAGTCAGTTTCCATGGCTAACTATGGACTTGAATCAGGATCTTCTGGTCCTAGAACAAGCATCAGCAGTAATTTTTTTATCCGTCATTATCGTACACTCTTGTGGGACATCTTTTTGGCAAATAAATAAATAAATAAATATGGAGATTCGATCAATTGTCTTTGAATGTAGATCTAAACATCTCGAATCTCGATAGCTCTTTTGACCAGCATCTGATCATTTTCCCCCTGCATTGAAATTCAATTCATCCAAAATTCTTTTTGAAGTTGGTGGGAGGCCTCATCATTCTCCAGAGCATCTTCCTTTTTTAATTGGCAATATATTTATAGAGGTAGTGTGTTGTGATTCATCCTTTCTAGCTGCATTTGATGGAGCAGCCTACACCTTTAAACCTCCTCACTTGAAAACAAGTTAGGTAGGACTTTTCTGGTGTATTGCTGGAGATCTTATTACATATGAAGACGTAAGAACATAAACCAGATGAAACCGCTTACTCATCTAGACCAGGGGGTCTCCAAACTTGGCAACTTTAAGACTTGTGGACTTCAACAATACCACTTTATAATGCCTTGGTAAGGCCACACTTGGAATCCTGCATCCAGTTTTGGTCACCACAATGTAAAAAAGATGTTGAGACTCTGGAAAGAGTGCAGAGAAGAGCAACAAAGAGGATTAGGGGACTGGAGGCTAAAACATATGAAGAACGGTTGCTGGAACTGGGTATGTCTCGTTTAATGACAAGAAGGACTAGGGGAGACATGATAGCAGTGTTGCAATATCTCAGGGGCTGCCACAAAGAAGAGGGAGTCAAGCTATTCTCCAAAGCACCTGAGGGCAGGACAAGAAGCAACGGGTGGAAACTAACCAAGGAGAGAAGCAACTTAGAACTAAGGAGAAATTTCCTGACAGTGAGAACAATTAACCAGTGGAACAACTTGCCTCCAGAAGTTGTGAATGCTCCAACACTGGAAGTTTTTAATAAGATGTTGGATAACTATTTGTCTGAAGTGGTGTAGAGAAGAGAAGAGAAGAGAAGAGAAGAGAAGAGAAGAGAAGAGAAGAGAAGAGAAGAGAAGAGAAGAGAAGAGAAGAGAAGAGAAGAGAAGAGTTGGAAGGGACCTTGGAGGTCTTCTAGTCCAACCCTCTGCTTAGGCAGGAACCTTCAGATAAATGGTTAAGAAGATGTAAGATAACTATTTCTCGGAAGTGGTGAAGTGTTTCCTGCCTAAGCAGGGGGTTGGACTAGAAGACCTCCAAGGTCCCTTCCAACTCTGTTATACTATTCTATTCAGCTCCCAGAATTCCTCAGCATGGCTAGGGATTGCTATATGGAGCATGGCTGAGGAATTCTGGGAGTTGTAGTCCACAAGTCTTAAAGTTGCCAGGTTTGGAGACCTCTGAGCTAGACGAACAATTTCCTTTCACACCAACCAACCAGCTGCACAAGGAAGCCTGCAGATCTCTCACCAGATGGCCTTCAGAGCCCATCACACCACCTTCGTGGCTAATAACCGTTGATCCCCCCACGACCTCCTTGAATCAGTCCAATTCTTCTACAAAACCAGGTTTTGAAATAGCAGCAGCCTGAGCCAAAGAAATCGGGTGCCAATTCTCCAAAATCCCACTGCTACAGCAAAATCCAGGTCGAGATACGATTCGAAGGGACTTCTCTTCCTTACAGACCAATTGAGACCTTGAATCAACTTTCGAAATGAGGGATTCCTCCTCTCCTCTCCCACCTTTTGTGTTCCTCCTCTCAATCTTCTCCATCTCTGCTATTTTGGTCCTTCAAAGCCTAACAAGTGAATGATTCAGTGCGTCGGCCAACCCGGTTCAATTATCTCTTGAAAATACATAAAAATGATCTGCCTCTTAGATGGATTGCTATACTTGAGGCTTACTTTTGCCCTTTCCCTCTGCATGCTGGAGAAGTTGGCATCTTTCATTGTGCAGTTAATTGAAGATTTTGAAGCAATATGCTGATTTTCTTTTTTTTAAAGCCACCCAATTGTTTCTTTCTTTTAGGTTTGTTTGGTGCTGTCATCTGACAAATCCCAATTAGAGTTCTGAGTCATATCTTAACGTGACTGTATAAGCACGTGGGTGCAGTCGTGGCAGGCAGCCGATCATATTTTTACCTAAAAGGTCTTGCAATTCATAGATGCACATACTTCCTCTTGCTGTCCCCCAACCTTTATTGTCATCGTCATCGTTTCTCTGGCATCCTGTCCTGCTATACGATCTCCTGTAGCTAGAAGCAATTCAGGGAATTTCGAATTGCGTGAATGGGTTGAGTTGAGGAATTGAACAGCAAATGGGTGCGTTGTACATTTTGATGTATTGATCTGGGCATCTCCTTAGGGACCGTTCGTACAGTCGACAAGTGTGTTTGAGAGGAATGAAGTTGCATTTGCGAAGTGTGAGATGGTCAGGTGGGTTAGGTGGGCACAGTTTTCGTTTGGGGTGCTACTCCTAATTGCTAGAGTTGTGTCACTCCTCCAGATCAGCTCTTTGTTATAATCTCATGATAAATGGATGGAAACCATGATTCCTGGGCTGTCAGAAACAGTGCTTAATCCCTCTGATTTGCTTCACCGTCAAAGGTTTCTAGGTTCAGGCCAATCAAGGGATCCAGTTGGCGGTGATGAGACATTTAAGGCAGCCCAGTCCTTCAAATGAGGTTCTTTTCGATCTTCAGGAGAACTTCTCTCCAAAGCTGCTTCTCTTTGCAGATTTCTGAAGCTACTTCGTGATCTGATCCTGGCTATCTTGCTTAAGTTTTGACGCATTGCAAAACTTCTCTTTGGAAAGATTTTCACAGCCCCGTGGAAAGGCCAACCTTAGGACGGAGGAGCTGGGGAATCTTCTGGCTGAAGAAGCCGGACTTAACCTGCAGTTGTTTTCTTTGCAACTGCTAGCAGTGCAAAAAGTTGGCAGTTTGGGGACAACCTGCAGAATTGTTTTGGCAAATTTTCATTCTGATCCTCCACAGGGAGCGACAGCATTGCAGCAAAGCCTAGACAAATATCCGATAATTGAAGTCAGTGTTTTTCCAATAATATTATACAGTAGTTGTCGTTTATCCCTGTTTCTCGGAAGGCTGAAGAAACCTACTTGGGATGGAGGAGAACCCTTGGATTCCTGGCTTCTCTCCTTGAGGACTTTCCATCCGTGGTTTCTTGTCCTGCCTTCTGGAAAATAGGTTGACCCCTCTTCTTTGGGGCAGCCCCTCAAAGACTGAAATCATGTCACTCCTAGGCCTTCTTTTCTCTGGACTAACCAAACCCAAATTCTGACGTTGGGTCAACCATCAGAAGACTGGGAGTTCTAGTTCCACCATAGGCATGAAAATGGGCTGGTTGACTTTAGGCCAATCACCAGGAGATGGTGAGTTCTAGTTCCACTTTAGGTATGAAAGCCAGCTGGGTGACTGTGGGCCAATCACCAGGAGACTGGGAGTCCTAGTTCCACTGTAGGCATGAAAACGGGCTGGTTGACTTTAGGCCAATCATCAGTAGACATCTGATGTCATCACTAGTTCTGCCTTTGGTATGAAAGCCAGCTGGGTGACTAGGGGCCAATCACCAGGAGACTGAGAGTTCTAGTTCTGCCTTAGCCACGAAAGCCAACTGGGCGACCTTGGTCCAGTCCCTCTCTCTCAGCCCAACCCTCCTCACAGAGTCGTTGTGGGGAAAAGAGGAGGAGGAAGATGTGTCGGATAGGTTTGCCGCCTTCAGTTATTTGTAAAAAAAAATAATAACGGTGGGATATAAACAAACAAAGAAACAAACCAATTCTGGAGGCAAAGCAACCAGGTGACTGACATCCCTTGCCAGCTCTTGGCCCTCCATCTACAAAACTAGGGTTAACAAGCCTCCTTTGTTGATCTTTGCTTATGAAAGGAGTAATTAACGCAAAGCCTTAGCTTTTGGCTGTTTGGGTTGACATTGTGCTACGCGGCAGAGTTGAAGATGAAAGGGTGAGTTCCTACCTCAAAGCTTGTCACGGCTTAAATATCCTAATTACAGGGAAGAACGTAGGCCTTTTAAAAACATGGTTGTTAAGCGATTAAAAAAAAATGCTGGATTCGTCTTTCCTAACCTAACTAGGCCCAGAAAGCTGCAATCCTTCTCTTGCAAGGACCAAAGATCTCATCGCTTGGCCTCCACCAAACCTACTTGGCAGTCCCGTGGAATCACAGTCGGTTTTTTTTAAAAAAGTACCGTATTTTTCGGACTATAAGACGCACCGGAGTATAAGACTCACCAAGATTTTGAAGAGGATAACAAGAAAAAAAAATAGTTTTTGGCCTTGACGCGTCCGGTTTTGGCCCTCCCCGGGTCCCAGGAGCACTCCGCAGGCCTCTAAAACCCTTCGCACATCCTATTTTTGAGAAAAATGGGCCTGTTTTTGGTGAAAACGGGACGTGTGGGCCAGAGTTTTGGGAGGCCAAAAATGCCTGTATTCAGTGTATAATTCCACCCTCTTTTAGAGTGGAAACTCCCAAACTCTCTGTGCAACCCGTTTTTGCAAAAAATGGGCCCGTTTTTTGCAAAAATGGGATGCATAGAGAGTTTGGGAGGCCTGCAGAGTGCTCCTGGGGGCTGGGGAGGTCATCACATTTTTGCCCTCCCCAGCTCCCAGGAGCACTCTGCAGGCCTCCCAAACCTTCTACGCACCCCGTTTTTGCAAAAAAACGGGCCTGTTTTTGATGAAAACAGGACGTGCTGGGTGGGGTTTCAGGAGGCCAAAAATGGCTGTGTTCAGTGTATAAGACGCACCGACATTTCCACCCCCTTTTAGAGGGAGGGGAAGTGCATCTTATACTCCAAAAAGTACGGGTAGTTTGGTCCCTGTTTCTTCCTTCAGGGCTAGAAGTTTGGCGAAGAAAAACTGATTCCTGGAAAGTTTGTGACCAACAACATCTAAAAGGGTTAGGGGTTGGGTGATCGGTCAAGTTCTGCTCCATCTACCACTTGGATATGAAAAGAGACACACCTGTATCTGTATCCTGCTTTTCATGTTTTCAAACTTTGGTCCAATCTATATGACCGTTTTCAGTATCGTGTAAAAAAGACTGCATACATCAAATGGGGTGTTTCGAATTGAAACGAGCACGGCTTCGGCAGGAGAGTTCAATTTCCTTGTTTTTTTTTTAAATAGGCGATGGGTGCTATTCAGGGATGGGATTCAGCTGATTCGGGCAAACCGGATGCTATTTTTACATCTGGTTTGCCAAACCGGTAATTACAAGGACTGGCTGGCCCTGCTCCTCCCATGCCGTCCCTCCCAGGAGTCTCCATGTAACCCCATAAGTGCAGGGCCCCCGTGGAAGCTCTGGGAGGGCAAAAAATGGACTTCCCAGAAGTTCCAGAAATCTGGAAATGGTCCTGTTTCCGGCCTCCGGAGGACCTCCAGAGCCCGGGGAGCCCGTTTTCACCCTCCTGGAGGCTCAAGAAAAGCCTCCGGAGCCTGGGGAGGGCAAAAAACACACACCACCCCCGTGGTGCAGGAAGCCAAGTAGGCCACGCCCAGCCAGCAACTGGATGGAGAACCAGTTGCTAAAATTTTTGAATCCCACCCCTGGCATTATTCACTGATAGTTCTTTTATCCCAAAGTCTTTTTCATCTGTCAATCCAACTCCTTCAACATCTGCATAAACTTGAGAGCAAGTATGTAATCTCTCATCTCGGTCATACACAATGATTTAATAATCGAAGCCTACTCTATATTCATTTTCTAGCTCTTTCTCTAGGTTTTGGGATATATATATATATATTAAAACTGTTTCCTCATGGTTAGTAATTTTATTTTTGGAAAGGCCCAAGCAGTGACAATGTCTTTGGGCACGACTCCAAGGTTATATCGAGCAGATGACTAAAATATGAGAAAATACCATTTGGAATAATGGCCCAAGAAGGCCAAATATTGATTGTTACTAAAAAGCTTCTCTGTTTTTTTGCAAAATTCCAAGCGGAAATGAACAGGTGATTCTTCTACCTGTTTCAACCAAGACAATAAGGCCATAACTCTCAAGAGTAATGTCCTTATATATATGTAAGTTAATATATTCTGTAAAGTTCCCGTCGCGATCTGTGTGTGAATAAATATTTTGTTGTAAAGAAATAAATAAATTTAAAAAAAAAAGAGTAATGTTCTTATAACCATGTTTTAGAATTACAGTCAAAAGATTTTTTTTTGCTGCTGCTCTTCCATTCTGTTTCTTCTTAACAGCCTTGTTTTTGTGGAAAGAAAAACAGAGGGAGAAACAGGTGGAAAATTATAATACCTTTGAGGTAAAGCAGGAACAACCAGCACAAAACTCTACTTGATTGATATACAGTAGTGGCCAAACTTGTGGAAACCTTTTGGGAAAGTGTATTTTTTAAAACTAGCTAATAACGCCACTTTTTTTTTTTTAGTAGTACCATCAAATTATGTATCAATGGAAAGATGATTTAATCAAGAATGTAATGCAATCACTTTTATGAAGGATTTGCTATTAGAATAGCAGTTACAGTATAAAGAAGAAAAGTGAAACATGTAGAAAACATGAGATCTACAAAAATGATCACCATAGAAAAAACAAGATACACAAAAATTATCCCCATGTCAGTGAATACTTAGTTGGGGTAACCTTTAGCATGAATGACGGCCTTCCAACGTCTTCCCGTGGAGTGAACCAAGTCTTTTAGTTCCGCAGCTGTTATAATGTGAAACCAAGATTGAAGGATGGCTCCTATTAACTGGATTTTATTGCTGGGTCACTTCTGACTAACAAGTTTCTTTAGTCGGCTCCATAGATTTCCAATTGGGTTAAGGTCTGGGCTCTTCCCAGGCCATTTCAGCAGTGGAATAGGATGATCTTGAAACTCCAAAAATAAAAGGGGGAGTATTATAGCATTGGGAAAAAATGACGGCCGGGTTAAAGGAAAAATGCTAAAGAGCCATGTAACCTTTGAAAGGATTCTTTGCTCGTGGAGATAAGTGAGTGTGATGATAAGAGAATTTTTTTAAAAAAAGGAGAGCTGGCTTGTATAAGTAGCACGAGAGAGATTGGCCTCATTAAAATTGGGGAGAAGTAGTTCATAAGAACTACTAAGCCCTTCTGCCTTGCAGGAAAATATGCCAGCTGAAGACATGATTCAGATAAGCAGGTTCCATTGCTTGAGAATCACATTTCGGGTTTTCGTGGTAACAAGTAAAAAGAAAAAGAAAAAGAAACATCTGCAAGTGTGCCAGGACTTTTAGCTGAACTCTGAGCATCTTATGACTATCGTTTTGTGATTTGAATGTTACGATTTTCTGCTGATTGCTTTTATTTAGTATCCCCAGGACTATCACTGTGTTGTATCTTATGATTATGATGATTGGGTTTTATGATCTTGATTTATCACTTGTTGCTTGTATGGAGAGGAGAGGAGAGGAGAGGAGAGGAGAGGAGAGGAGAGGAGAGGAGAGGAGAGGAGAGGAGAGGAGAGGAGAAGGGTAGGGTAGGGTAGGGTAGGGTAGGGTAGGGTAGGGTAGGGAAGGGAAGGGAAGGGAAGGGAAGGGAAGAGAAGAGAAGAGAAGAGAAGAGAAGAGAAGAGAAGAGAAGAGAAGAGAAGAGAAGAGAAGAGAAGAGAAGAGAAGAGAAGAGAAAATATAGAATACCATATAGACTAGAAAAGAACAAAACAGAATATAGAATAGAATATGGAATATGGAATGGAACAGAATACTTTATGTGGCCAAGTGTGGTGTGTGAGACACACAAGGAATTTGTCTCCAATACAGAAGCACCCAAAGAGTTTGGCAGATATTTTCACATTGATGCTTCACACCAAGTGCATACATTCACCCTGTTTGAATGGAACTGGTCAACATTTCCTGTTGGAGCTGTTACTCCTTGCTGTCTCTGGTTTTCCTTCCCCCATCCCCCGTCCCCCTTTTCGCTTCATCCAATTCTCTGTTTCTTGTACAGTGGAGTCCCCAGGATTAAGTCATTCTCCCGTCTTGCTGTGCAACACAGCAAGGGTGTAAGTCGTTTGAGTTCAGGGGTGTGTGAAAAGCCCTCCGCCCTGACTGAGGTTTGAAAATTGAATGGGAAAAGCATATTCAGCACCAGCGGGGAAGGGGGAAGAAAGAAAAGAGGCAGCTTTTGGCCAATACGTAAGAGAAACACCATCCTTTCCAAACAAAAGTTAAAAATTATTAGGCAAAAATAGAATGGCATCTGCCAACAGTTATTATAAAGAGCGAGCTACAGCCTGTCGTTACGATAATCAATGGGAAAAGGGAGCCCAGAAATAGATTCAATGTGGAACGGCTAAATTCTGCAATCCCAACTTTATTTCGGGAGAATTTGAGAAGCATCAGAGGCCATCTGGGGAGGAAGCGATTTTTCTCCCTCATCCCAAGAATAAAGGTTTAGTTTTTCTCCACTGAGACTTTATAAGGCCTTGGTAAGGCCATACTTAGAATATTGTGTCCAGTTTTGATCGCCACGATGTAAAAAAGATGCTAGAAAGAGTGCAGAGAAGAGCAACAAAGAGGATGAGGGGACTGGAGGCTAAAACCAGGGGTGAAATCCCAGCAGGTTCTCACAGGTTCTGGAGAACCAGTAGCGGAAATTTTGAGTAGTTCGGAGAACCGGAAAATACCACCTCTGGCTGGTCCCAGAGTGGGGTGGGAATGGAGATTTTGCTGTATCCTTCCCTCAGGAGTGGGGAGGGAATGGGGATTTTGCAGTATCCTTCCCCTTCCACCGCCCACCAAACCACACCACGCCCACCAACCCATGCCAACAGAACCGGTAGTAACAAAAAATGGAATTCCACCACTGGCTAAAACATATAAAGAACGGTTGAAGGAATTGGATACGTCTAGTTTGATGAAAAGAAGAACTCGGGGTGACATGATAGCAGTCTTCCAATATCTCAGGGGTTGGCCCAACAGGTCTAAGGCTGACTGCGTTCTGGCCTGGATGGCTGCCATCAAATTGTAGATCAGCGCCTGGCTGGCCTGGATCTGAGGCGCCAGGGCCCGGTCCTTTGCTGTTTCCAGGGCAGCCCCACGGGCCAGATGCAACCACATCATGGGCCAGGCCAGTGGTGGGTTCCTCCCAGTTTGGCCCGGTTCTGCCGAGCCGGTAGCGGTGACAATATGATGTCACTGAACCTGGTTCTACCTGCCCCCCCATGTTATTCTTACCTTTTATTTGGCCCCACCCCTAATCTATTGCTGCCTCCTGAGTCCCAGCTGATTGGCTAGAAGGAAAAAAACTGTTTAAACTCTTGCCGCGGGGCTTCAAAGGGCCGCCCTACAGCTGATCAGTGTTAAAAGGCAGTGTGGTGGTAGACCGGAGCCTCCAAAAACGAATGAGTAGACCAGTGCCTCCAAAAATAAATGGGTAGACCAGTGCCTCCAAAAACAAATGAGTAGACCGGTGCCTCCAAAAATAAATGAGTAGACCAGTGCCTCCAAAAACAAGTGAGTAGACTGATGCCTGCAAAAATAAATGGGTAGACCAGTGCCTCCAAAAACAAATAGATAGACCGGAGCCTCCAAAAACATATTAGTAGACTGGTGCCTGCAAAAATAAATGGGTAGACCAGTGCCTTCAAAAACAAATAGACTGGAGCCTCCAAAAACAAATAGACTGGAGCCTCCAAAAACAAATGAGTAGACCGGTGCCTGCAAAAATAAATGGGTAGACCAGTGCCTGCAAAAATAAATGAGTAGACCGGTGCCTGCAAAAATAAATGGGTAGACCAATGCCTCCAAAAATAAATGGGTAGACTGGTACAGCTCTGCAAGCAGTTAAAAGCCTGGTAGACCAGTACCTCTGCTAAATCCTAAAGAATTGTCACATGACCATCAAGCCATGCCCACAAAATAACCCACGCCCACAGAACCGGTAGTAAAAAAATTTAGAACCCACCCCTGGACCAGACCTTGAGTTTGACACCCCTGATGTAGACAATCTCGCAGAGAAGTCCATTTTATCTTTCTACCTTGCGTGCGTCACCCTAGTTCAATTAGTCTTCATTTTTGGAGATTGGTGAGAGAGGCCGCCGGATACTTCAGCAAACATACTTTGAGGGCTCTCACCAAATGCTGAAAAACTGTTCTTCCCTTGCAATTTCCTTGGCTATTATGTGGAGGAAGTAAAAGGGGATGGCAATTCCCTTTGGCAGGAGGAATTTCTTTCAGTAGAGGTTCCTCTCTTAGATTTGCAGACTTAGGAGGGTCTTCAGAGACAATGAGGTCAAGATGCGCCTGCTACTCGTTTCGTTCGTGCGTCACGTTGGGAGTTGGAGCGCAGGTTCTTGAGATGTTTCTATTTTGCCTTTTTCTGAGAATCTGGTCCTGAGCTGGAAGGACAGTTTCCATCCCTCAGTTCAGCAAAAGGATTCTTTGCAGCTATTTCCAGGGAGAACCGTTTTGACAGAAGTCGGAGGCCAGCATCGGAAGGACTATAATTCCTTTATAAGGCAGTCAAAAGTGGATGCATTAGAGTAATTGCTCGGTTAAGCCTCTAAAATGACAGAAATTAATATTATTACCAGGCGGCTTGCGCTGAAATGGGAAATGAAAATAGTCTTCCCAGGCTGAGAAGATGCTATTTCTTAGCTGCTTTTTTTTTTTTTTTTTTTTTGGACAGCTGCTTTCTAATACTATCTATATTTTCAGGAGTGATGGGCTGAGAGATGGATTCAGGCCAGTCTATTCCACTTTTTTTAAAAAAATGACTTCTTCTTCTTCTTCTTCTTCTTCTTCTTCTTCTTCTTCTTCTTCTTCTTCTTCTTCTTCTTCTTCTTCTTCTTCTTCTTCTCC
This sequence comes from Pituophis catenifer annectens, assembly GCF_029215685.1. Lineage (NCBI taxonomy): Eukaryota > Metazoa > Chordata > Lepidosauria > Squamata > Colubridae > Pituophis > Pituophis catenifer. Next base: position 49,284 of record NW_027256930.1, on the reverse strand, counting down.
TCCTCCTCCTCCTCCTCCTCCTCCTCCTCCTCTTCTTCTTCTTCTTCTTCTTCTTCTTCTTCTCCTTCTCCTTCTCCTCCTCTCCTTCCTTCCTTTCTTGTTCCCTCCCTCCCTCCTCCCTCCTTCCTCTTCCTCCTCATCCTTTCCTCCTCTTCCTTCTCTTTCTCCTCTTCTTCCTCCTCTTCCTCCTCCTCTCCTTCTTCTCCTTCTCCTTCTCCTCCCCCTCCTTTCCCCTCCTCCTCATCCTCTCCTCCTCTTACTTTTCCTCCTCCTCCTCTTCCTCCTCCTTTTTCTTCTCCTTCTTCTCCTTCTCCTTCTCTTCCTTTTCTACTTGTACAATGGATTCTGGGGCCAAAACATACTTTGTATAAATCACAGGGATCTTTTCTACATTCCTTTCTGAGACCTTCTAAAAACCGATATGGCAAACAGAGGAGAATATAATTCACACTCCTTGCAGAAGTGGCTGGCTTCTGTGATCTTCTCATTGCAGTCTGATACCTTCCTGGTTGAATTCAATGCACATAATATGCTGTAAACCTGGAGATAAGTGGAAATAGCAATAAATGAATGAGAGATCCGTGTCTCCTGCCCGCTTGCTCTCTTTTTTGGGTATAACACAAGGCAGCCATAGTAAAACACAAGTCCCAGCTAGCTGCTTCCAGCGATAAGATTAAATATAGCCGAGAAACGATAATTTAAAAATGTAAGGTTTATTTGTAATTGCCTTCTTTGAACAATGGGCTGCTTTTTCATGGGGAAAGAGAGAGGCAGTGCTTTCAGTACGCTTTAAAAAAGAAGAGAGAAAACTCTCTTTTAAAATGATCTTCAATTGAGTGGCCCAAAATATTGAATTGGCAGATTGTTATCTGCCTATGAGAGAATCCAGTACCTGCTAGTTGGTAAAGATAGGATAGGATAGGATAGGATAGGATAGGATAGGATAGAATAGAATAGAATAGAATAGAATAGAATAGAATAGAATAGAATAGAATAGAATAGAATAGAATAGAATAGAATAGAATAGAATAGAATTCTTTGTTGGCCAAGTGTGATTGGACACACAAGGAATTTCTCTTTGGTGCATAAGCTCTCAGTATACATAACAGACATAAATGCTAAATTATGATCATAGTCATCATAAATACGTTCATCATGAATCATAAGATACAACACAGTGATAGTCATAGGATACTAAATAAGCAATCTAAATCATACTAGGAAACTAATTAGCACAATATAAATCATAAAGATATAAGGAATAGAGTAGAGTAGAGTAGAGTAGAGTTGAGTAGAGTAGAGTAGAGTAGAGTAGAGTAGAGTAGAGTAGAGTAGAGTAGAGTAGAATAGAATAGAATAGAATAGAATAGAATAGAATAGAATAGAATAGAATAGAATAGAATAGAATAGAATAGAATAGAATAGAATAGAATGGACCTTGGAGGTCTTCTACTCCAACCCCCTGCACTGTGATTCCGGTGACTCATTTTAAGATGACATTATTAGCACAGCCACATAGGAGGGTGAACTGATTTTCTGGGGTCAGGCCTTCACAGGCTAAAGAGAATGGGGAAGTATATTTTAGCAGACACGCCTGTCTGTTATCAGCTGTTACTTCATTTGAGTTTTTCATTCTGCAAAACCCTTCCTGATGGCCAGAGCGATCTGAAGCATCGAAAGGTTTGTGAGACGCTCAAAACGGGCGAGAGGGAACATTTGAAAAAGCGAAGGCGCAGTCCCCAAAATCGAGAAAAGAGGAAGCTGTTGGCCTCTTTTTTTAAAAAAACAAAACAAAAACAATAATAATAATAATAATAATCAGAGGTTGGAGACGATAGCTGGGCAAAAGGACGATATCCCAATGCTGCAGTTCTATTTGCATCACGGAATGCCCTTTGTTCAAGCCTGCCTTAACGTCAACCTCCGAAAACCTAAGCCGTAAATCGCATCAGAATTTGCTTCCTGTCGCCTATCTGGGAATCCCAGTGGCTTTGCCAAGTGTGAAATCCCAGCTAAGAACTGGGATTCTTTTCCTGGGCCCTTCAAAAAGGGTCATGTGGTTGACATGCGCGGTGGAGTAGATACGCTCCAGTCGGGGATGCCAGGCTGAAATAAAACGGGTTGCTCCGTTCTAGCAGTAGGAACTAGCTTTTTGGTCGCAAAAGAGGGGAATTGTGGGAACCAGCCTTTACCCAACATGGAAAGCGTGATTGATGTTTCTCTCAAGCATCCCTTTTATTGATTGATTGATTGATCGATTGATTTTTCTTCTGTCCAGTTGTTGTCTGATTCTTGGAGACTTCCTGGACCAATCCACGCTGCTTTTCTTGGCAAGGTTTTTCAGAGGTGGTTTGCCATTGCCTCCTTCCTAGGGTTGAGACACAGTGACTGGCCCAAAGTCACCCATCTGGCTTTCGTGCTTAAGGTGGGACTAGAACTCAGCATCTCCTGGTGATTAGCCCATCGGGTTTTCATACTTAAGGTGGGACTAGAACTCATTGTCGCCTAGTAATTGATCCAAAGTCACCCATCCAGCTTTCATCCCTATGGTGAGACTAGAATTCAGCATCTCCTGGTGATTAGCCCATCTGGTTTTTATACTTAAGGTGAAACTAGAACTCATTGTTGCCTAGTAATTGGTTCAAAGTCATCCATCTAGCTTTCATGCCTAAGGTGAGACTAGAATTCGCCATCTCCTGGTGATTAGCCCATCTGGTTTTTATACTTAAGGTGGGACTAGAACTCATTGTCGCCTAGTAATTGATCCAAAGTCATCCATCTGGCTTTCACAACTAAGGCAGGACTAGAACTCAAGGTCTCCTGATTTCTAGCCAGGTGCCTTAATCACTACACTAAACTGGCTCATTTTGGCTCTATATACTGCTACCAATGAGAGTAGTGTGTTTGTATTCCAAACTCATTCTTACCATTTATGGCCGGATCTCACACGATCGCAACAGCGAGATCAACGGCCCCAGGCCTGCCGGAAAAGCCAGGTCTTCACTGCTTTTCGGAAGGCCAATAGGGTGGGGATGGTCCGGACCTCAGGAGGTAACTGGTTCCAGAGAGCTGGGGCAGCCACAGAGAAGGCCCTCCCCCGCGAGCCCGCCAGCCGGCACTGTTTAGCTGACGGGACCCGGAGGAGACCAACTCTGTGGGATCCTACCGGTCGCTGGGAGCTATGTAGTAGAAGGCGGTCTCGAAGATAATTGATTATTGACAGGAGAAAGGTGGGGAGAAGTCATATTCACTCCCTTCCTCCTCCTCCTGCCGCCTTTAATAAATGTTTAAATACGTGTCTTCAAAACTTGGGTTCCATACTGAGCGCATCTCATTTTTAAAACATCCCAATACTGCAATGGTTACATGTGTCTGCGCTCAGCATGATTCTCTCAATTATTCATCATCCCAGGGCTTTAAAAAAATCTGGGCGCATCCCTGCAGGATCCATCCCATTTTTCGACTTCAATGGGGGCTTTGTTGCACTGTCTTGGGGTCTTCTTCAGCCCTCGGAATATCAGCTTTAATTGTTCATGGATACCTTAGAGTGGAGAAGCAGGGAAGTAAGGAACCCTTTGGCTCATCGGTGATGCCACGTTGTTTTTTTAGCTTGCGATGGCTTGGAAATCCTGACGTCTTTTTCCGCCGTCTTTTGAGCTTTCTTGGATAAAAATGTCTCCTGAGACAATGGTTGAGGAAAGAATGGCTTTTAAGACTATTGCTGCCCCTTCTGAACCTCGGTTTCCATCTATACAGTACATTTATTTTCCTTCCTTCCTCCCTCCCTCCCTCCTCCTTTCCTTTCCTTCCACCTTCCTTCCTTTCCTTCCACCTTCCCTTTCTTTCTTTCTTTCTTTCTTTCTTTCTTTCTTTCTTTCTTTCTTTCTTCTTCCATCAATCTCCTTAAGTCTTCAGGCTCCACTCTCTTCCTTCTTTCCTTCCTTCCTCTCACCCTCCCTTCCTTCCTTTCTTTCCTCCTTCCTTCCTTCCTTCCTTTCTGTTTCTTCCATCCATTTCCTTACGTCTTCAGGCTCCACTCTCCTTCCTTCCTTCCTCCCTCCCTCTCTTCCTTCCTCCCTCCCTTCCTTCCTTTAGGCTCCTCTTCTTCCTTCTTCCTTCTTCCTTTCCTTCCTTCCTCCCACCCTCTCTTTCTTTCTTTCTTTCTTTCTTCCTTCCTTCCTTCCTCCAACCCTCCCTTTCTTTCTTTCCTTCTTCCGTCCTTCCTTTCTGTTTCTTCCATCCATTTCCTTATGTCTTCCAGGCTCCACTCTCCTTCCTTCCTTCCTTCCTTCCTTCCTTCCTTCCTTCCTTCCTTCCTCTTCTTCTTTCTTTCCTTCCTTCCTTCCTCCCACCCTCCCTCCCTTTCTGTCTTTCCTCCTTCCTTCCTTCCTTCCTTCCTTCCCCTTTCTTTCTTTCTTTCTTTCTTTCTTTCTTTCTTTCTTTCTTTCTTTCTTTCTTTCTTCCTCAGGGGAGAGAAAATCTGGGATAAGTGATATGCACTGAAGTGGGCTTAGGCTGCACCAAGTGGCTGTCAGGGTCAGCTACCACCAGGAGACAAGTGTTGAGTGAAGGGTCTGCTCGCGTTCCCAGGGACGGAGGGGTGTTTATGAGTGACAGATTTGAAAACACGGAATGGAGTTGCACGAAGAATTTGCACTTGCGATATAAACAGGACAAGCTGTGCTCCGTACAAAAACCATGAGGTTCTTTGCCAAGGAAAGGCCTGTTGGGTGAAGGATTTAAAAAAAAGAATGTTTCCATTCAAAGGTGATTCAACAAAATCTCTGCATCTGATCAATTTTCTGCTAGTTCAGAACAAATCAGATACCTTCAAATTGATTGAACATTAGTGTGGTCTCCTCGGCATGCATGCATGCATATTTCTCTCTCTCTCTCTCTCTCTCTCTCTCTCTCTCTCTCTCTCTCTCTCTCTCTCTCTCTCTCTCTCCTCTCTCTGTCTCTCTGTGTCTGTCTGTCTGTCTCTCTTTCTCTCTCTCTCAGTCTCTCTCTCTCTGTCTCTCTCTCTCCTCTCTCTGTCTCTGTCTCTGTCTCTCTCTCTCTCTCTCCTCTCTCTCTCTCTCTCCTCTCTCTGTCTCTCCTCTCTCTGTCTCTCTGTGTCTGTCTGTCTGTCTCTCTTTCTCTCTCTCACTGTGTGTGTCTCGTTTCTCTCTCTCTCTCTCTCTCAGTCTCCCTCTCTCTTTCTCCCTCTCTCTCTCTCTGTCTCTCTCACACACACACACAATTGAATTTACATGCAGGATTAAACTGAACCTGACACTCTCCTCTCTTTCTCTCTCTCTCTCACTCACTGTCTCACTATCTATGGGTGTGTCTCATCTCTGTCTCTGTCTCTCTCTCTCTCACACACACACACACATACACACAGAGAGACACACACAGAGAGAGAGAGAGAGAGTTGAATTTATGTGCAGGATTAAACCGAATCATTTGGGGAATACAAGACAAACCGATTCTTTTAAACTTTCAAAGCTTGTTTATTTACAGTACCATCCTAGACCGAAATAGAACTGAAATTTGAATCTGCTTTGAACCTGATCCTCACATCCCTCATTTTTAGATATATGATCTTCCCATCCTTTTAACACACATTTGTGTGGGGGTGGGGGGGTGTGACAGTTTGTTTTTTGCCAAAAACCACAGGCAAGATATGAATGCTTCTTCTCATTAACCTGCAAATCAACGAGGGATCATTCCTCCCCCCCATTTAGAGGTGAAGATTCAACATGATGTAGAAATTCCCATTAGAATCCTGGATCTGAGTTTACGCTTCCTTGCATTCCGGTCCTTTCTCTGGAGAGTGTCTGAATTAAACACTAAAATAGGAACCTTATCCAGGATCCATTGATAAATGGGACAGAATGTTAGCACGGAACAAAGCGGCAACAAAATTCTATGTTTGATAAATTTGTGATGCTGAAAACCGACCGCCGAGAAACAGACTTCTCTGTGTGAATAAAGACACACGATTACGGGAATAAATCATTGGGGGGAAAAGCGTCACCCTGTGTTTTTTCTGCCTGGAGTCCATAGCTTTTCTCCCCACCCATTCAGCCTCCAGCAAGACCCTTCCCCAAATTTCAGGAGAGGTTTTTTTTTTCCAAAAAGTAATCTCATCCTTTGTTTTTCAGGACTGTTTCCCTGAACTTTTCAATCTAATTTTTAAAGAATATTAGATATGGTTACAGATTAATAGAGTTGGAAGGGACCATAAAGGTCATCTAGTCCAACCCCCCGCTGAGGCAGGAGACCCTACACCATTACTGACTGATGGCAGTCCAATCTCTTCTTGAAAGCTTCCGGTGATGAAGCCCCCACAACGTCCGAAGGCAACTTCTGTTCCATGCATTGATGGTTCTGACTGTCAGAAAATTCCTCCTTATTTCCAGGTTGAATCTCTCCTTGATCAGTTTCCATCCATTGTTCCTTGTCTGGCCTTCGGGGGCTTTGGAAAATAGCTTGACCCCCTTCCTTCTCTCTGTGGCAGCCCCTCAAATATTGGAAGATGCTATCCTGTCTCCCTACAAACCCTTGCTAAGCGACCGGTCGTAAATTGAGGACTGCCTATCATGACGATAAACAAGAAATCCGCGTGGCACTGTAATTGTTCAATCTGTTTTTGCCTTGGAAGGCAACTGTTGCAACGGGGAAGCAGAATGAGAGGCGAATAATTTTTAAACAGGCAGCTTTCAGAGATCTTAATATTGCTAAACACACACGAGCCCATCTGCTCCGTCAGAAATGCTCTCTTTCGTTTATTCCCAGCTTCTCACACACTTCTCTTTTAATCACCCTTGAGTAGCTCAACGGAAAGCCCTCATTTCTTCCGCCTTTCCAGACTCCTGGAAGTTGTCGTGAAATAGAGTTCTGCAACTGCGGTGTTTTTATGACCGTTGCAATGTCCTTGGGGGGGGTGTCACTTTTTTGGGGGGACCACAGTTTTGGTCACCATGATGTAAAGAGGTTTTGGTTGCCACAATATATCACAAAAGATGTGGCGACTCTAGAAAGAGTGCAGAGAAGAGCAACCAAGATGATTAGGGGACTGGAGGCTAAAACATATGAAGAACGGTTGCAGGAACTGGGTATGTCTAGTTTAATGAAAAGAAGGAGTAGGGGAGACATGATAGCAGAATTCCAATATCTCAGGGGCTGCCACAAAGAAGAGGGAGTCAAGCTATTCCCCAAAGCCCCTGAGGGCCGGACAAGAAGCAATGGGTGGAAACTCATCAAGGAGAGAAGCAACTTAGAACTAAGGAGAAATTTCCTGACAGTGAGAACAATTAATCAGTGGAACGACTTGCCTCCAGAAGTTGTGAATGCTCCAACACCGGAAGTTTTTAAGAAGATGTTGGATAACCATTTGTCTGAAATGGTATAGAGTTTCCTGCCTGAGCAGGGGGTTAGACTAGAAGACCTCCAAGGTCCCTTCCAACTCTGTTATTCTTTATTCTATTCTACTTGAGTACCCTATGCGATTTGCGGAATGACCACAGGCAAAAAAATAAAGTTTGTAAAACTGGGTGTGACTCACTTAACAAAGTGTCTATGGAGATTCTCCGTCATCCAGGTCATGGTTATCTCAAAGGTGCTTTTTCAAGAGGCAGCTGGACTTTCTGGTTTTTCTTTGAAGACGTTTCACTTCTCATCCCAGAAGCTTCTTCCACTCTGAGTGAATGGTGGGGAATGGAAGGATTGATACTCCTTGCAGACAGATGGTCATTTGCATTCTTTTAGAGAGTCATTGAGGCCACTTGGAGGTTTAGCTGTGTCCTCAAACCGGCAACGACTCTCTAAAAGGATGCAAATGACCAGCTGTCTGCAAGGAGTATCAATCCTTCCATTCCCCACCATTCACTCAGAGCTGAAGAAGCTTCTCGGATAAGAAGTGAAACGTCTTCAAAGAAAAACCAGAAAGTCCAGTTGCCTCTTGAAAAAAGCACCTTGGGGTTAACAACGTGTCATTTGGAGGTGGCAAATAAATTTTAAGAAAGAATTCAAACGGTGGCCTCCCTTAGCAAGAGAAATCCCAGTCCCAATTGCAGTCATAAGTCGAGGACTTGCTGTCATTGAGTTGGAAGGAGCGATCGGTCCTCCTCCTCCTTCTGTGGAGGGTTTCAATGGCAGTTCCTTCCTTTGTTGGTTTTCGCTCATAAAGCTGGAGATGAGGAGGTTGAGATGTGCCTTTCTCAAGGGAGAAAGACTTGGGGGCTAAATCATTTCTACATGAGGTCAGCTGCTTTTTAATTTCCCTCTCAGTCTCAGTGATTGGAACATTGAAGTTGGGTTTTCTTTGCCCCCTAAAGTGACAGACATTCCCACCCTGGGAAACGGGATTGCAATCCAGGCATAAAATAAATCAGAAGTTATGAGAGTTTTTCATTTCCTCACTCCGTCGCTTCCCGGTCCTTGATTCCTGGGGCGTTGGTGGTTGGAAGCATTTGAGTCTCTTCGGTTCTGAAATATTTCACTTAGATTTCATTTTATATACCTCTTAGGCGTCGTTTTCTGAAGGGACTTGATTGATTCAGCCTTAATCCTTTTTATCTTTGGAAAGAAAGGCCTGTGGTTGTTTCCCCATGCATACACGTGAGTCGGACGGGGACAATTAAAGCATGCTTAAGTACCGTATTTTTCGAAGTATAAGATGCTCCGGAGTATACGACGCACATTAGTTTTTGGGGAGGAAAACAAGAAGAAGAAGAAAAAAAATCTGCCTCTGTCTACCACCATCCATTGGTATTCATCTGGCTAGCAAATAGCCCACAGCCTGGTCAGCTTCAGAATATTATTGCAGCCTGATTCAGCATGAGCAGCTGATTGGCGGTTGGATCGTCCTCCCAGAATACCGCCAATCAGCTGTTCCAGGCTGCGAGGATCGCCACAGCCCATCGCCTTCTCCGCACGTTGCATTTTTAGCCTCCGTGCATCGCAGTTTTGGCCTCCGCATGTTGCATTTTTGGCCTCCACACGCTCCATTCTAGATCCGTTCCAGGCTGCCTCTGCCGCTGATCCCCACCACCTGGAACTGGCCGAAAATGCAATGCACGGAGGCCAAAAACAGGGCATGCAGAGGCCAAAAATGCAACATACGGAGGCTGAAAATGCAACGCAGGGAGGCAGCGATTGGTGGTGATGTGCTGTGGTGATCCCTACCTCCTACATATAGGTGCCAGACTAAACCATTGTTCTTTCAATGACCAAGTGTGTTTCTTTCTTACTGAAGAACTCGATGGAGAAATTTCTCCTGTGCTCATATGTCGACCTAGTTGTTGCTGCTTCTGGCAGGTCAAACATCCAGCCGAGCTTCTGGTTTACTCATTGGCTATAAATAGCTTCTTTCCAATATTGCTATGTCTACAGCAGGTGAGGCCATATGCCTTGATTGACACTTGGCATTTTGCTCAGGGGAGGATAAACAGAAATACTTGACGTGATGCCCACATTGCTTGCAAAAGACCTCCAACTTCTTTCTCGTGTCAGTTCTTCTTTTGCGTTGTGGAGATTCCTGCATATTTAAAATCCCATACAGGACAGGGGTGGTATACCGGTTCGCAAATGTGAGCACACACGCCTCCTTCCGTTCATGTGCTTTGCTTACATGGGCACCTTCTGCATGTGCACTCAGCCTCAAAAACGTGCCTAAATAGGATAGCATTGAGCCGGGGCAGGTGGATGGGCCCACCGACAATTTCCGCTACCGGTTCGCCTGAAGTGGTTCGAACCGGCTGAATACCACCTCTGATACAGGACAGCCTATGGCCATTACAGTCAAAGGAGTGCAAGATCAAAGACGTGGAGAGACGTGGCCCATAGAATCACTCATAGAATCAGACTGTTCTGACCTAGGCTTCCTGAGTCAGTCAAACACACGAGGAGTCCCAAAAACCTCTTTTATTGCAATAGCTGTGAATTCTGTTCATTCACAGATGAGTCCCCAATAGTTGCAAAAAGTCCTTCGGGGTAAGACTGATAATCACCCACCTTTATCTCCCTTGACACGCTGGCAAAGACCTAATTGGCAAAGCCACACGGAGTCCAGAATCAAACAGAGCTTCCGACTTTAAACTGCACAGAATGAACAACAGTTGCTTCCTGCAAAGGCCCACGTGCCTTTGCTCCTCTTTTAAGTCTTATGGGACGGGCCAATCATCTCCAAGCCTTACTCCTGAGTCGTCCCTTTTGTTTTAACTGTTCTTGCCTTCTGGCAGCTCTGTGCATGCACGCACTGGGAACAGGCTTCCCCTGTTCCTCTGCCTCGCTGAGGTCCGACTCTGGAGGCTCTGGAGGCAGCACATACCTCCCAGATGGCCCTTTCTCTGCCTCTGATGCAGACCCCTCATCCGAGCCCTCCCCAGACTCCAGGACTGGCCCATGTTCCTCCTCAGCCTCCTCACTGTCCGACTCTGCTGCCAGCTCCGCAGGCTGCTGGTGGACCACAACACAGACACAACTCAACGGATAACATCATTGTTATCCTCAATGCCTTTGGCATCCTTTTTTTCCCAATAGCGTTTCTTATTATTTTAGTCTTTTAATAGCAGACACCGACTATGTCAATATCTTCATTGATCCTGCTGAATCTCTGGGGCCCCCAAGGAAGAGACAGGGGGCTGTACTTAATTTTGAGGTCCTTGGGTTGGATTAATCTCAGCTAACCAGGTCATTCTTGCAAGGGATTATTTTTTATGCCAGGACTGGTAAGGGAGCATTTCCTTGCTCATTTATAACGTTGACATCAACTCCTATTGAGTTTTCCAACTGGGTCTCCTTTGGCTTAATTTAAATTGTACCCCAACATCCTTGGAGATTCACATGACTTGCTTACATCTTATATGGAATGTCAGAGGGCTGTGGGTGGGTGGGTGGGGGAGAAATATGCCCCCATAATTCATGAATACCAGCAGCTATTTTCATGGGTCTCCTTTTTGGTTCATCTCTGGTGGCTTTTTTGTCCGTTCACCATGCTGCTATCAACCAGGACAAAGGATGACCGATGTCTCTTGGCACCTTCCAGTGCAATTTATAGAAATTTCCTGGCACAGTTGAATGGGTCTATTAAACCCAGCTTGGCTACCTAGACCTTAAAAATAGATTCTACAGTCTATTGTCCATTGGAGGACTGGAGAAATTAAGGAGTCAATTAACTGTCCCAACTCGGAGACAAGGAAGTGCAGGCTTCCAACTACTTTGCTTTAAAAAGAGAATCGCTTCTTGGAGCAGCCAAAAGCTCCATATTTGTTCATCCCCTATATCAGTGATGGCTAACCTTTTTGCCATCGCATGCCAAAAGCAGGGGGAGCATGGGGGGTTCACGCACCCATAATTCAATGCCCCCATGCCCCACCCCCCGCACATGCATGCACAAACACCCCCCTGCACTCCCCCGCTTTTGGCACGCGATAGCCCGGTAGTCCCATTTTTCGCCCTCCCCAGGCTCCAGAGGCTTTTTTGGAGCCTGAGGAGGGTGAAAACAGCCTCCCCTGCCCCCCTGGAGGCCCTCTGGAGGCTGGAAATATCCCATTCCCTGACTTTCGGTGGGCTGGGAAGGCCCATTTTTCGCTCTCCCCAGGCTCCAGAGGCTTTTTTTTTTTGAGCCTGGGAAGGGTGAAAACGACTTCCCCTACCTCCCCAGAGGCCCTCCAAAGGGAAGGCCCAAAAATCGGCTGGCCAGCTCTTGAGCTGAGCTAGGGCAACAGTTGCGTGCCCACAGATATGGCTGCGCATGCCACCTGTGGCACGCGTGCCATAGGTTCACTATCACAGCCCTATATTAAGCCAATAACTCACGAGGTTTTTACAAGGAGTGAAGGAAAAAGAATCTGTACCTGTCCGAAATTGTAGCATGTGTCAAGTTTCCGAAAGATGCCCTAATTAATTCATGAGCCATGATCCAAACTTCAAAGGAAATATAGTCATTTATTAGGAGCAACATTCCGGCAATACTGGGATGCAGTTAGGACTGATCCCACGTAGATTTACATTCCCCTATGACCCTGTCTCTCCCCTCCTCTCTGGCCATGTCATAAATCACATTCTCCAATTACCCACTTTGGCTGGCTGTGAAACCTAATACCCTCCTTCTGATTGCGGTCAGAAAAAATGTATGGAATTCACTTCAGTTCTCCCTCCCTCCTGCTCATGGCAACTTGAAAGCTTTGCAAGTTGATGGCATGTTTCTGAAATCTCAAAAAAACAAAAACAAAATTGAGAGTGGGTTTAGTCAATCTAGAATAAACCAGAGATATCCAATCTCAGCAACAGTGTGATCAATCAGCTAATTGATTATTTCTCTCTTTTTTTCCCCCTGCTGCTGTAGATTTTCTGACTCTGAAAAGTTATTTTAAAAAAGAAAAAGAGAAGAAGACCTAGAAGAGGCTGTAAAAAAAAAATGAATAAGAATGTTCAGCATCTCGCTAGATTAATGCTGCATACAGTATAAAAGGGATCCTATCTCAATTTAACATTTCAAAACCTTTATTAAAATCAAATTGAGATTCAATAATTAAGCAGGGCACTGAAGACAGTGTGTAGATATGTAATAAGAACCATCGATCAGAATGAATAAGAGTTTCTCCTTAAAATCTAAGTGACTAACACATGGATTTCGGCGAAAAAAAGCTGGGTTTTCATTTTGCAAATCGGATATGGAAGGCAGAAGGTTGACCGGGAGGAAAATTTAGTTCCAATCAGAGGTGGGCATCATATACTGTAACAAATGGTTCAGACGGAACTAAAAATGTGAGCTCTCGTCTTCCGCGGCATCGAAAAACCAGCAGGTGGGCGGCCCTGCTGCTGGTTGGAACTACCGGTTCGCTTGAACCTGTCCGAACCTGCAGTACCCCACCACTGGTTCCAATGAAAGGCTGTCTTAGCAGTCCATATACATGGACGCTATTTTATCAGGTTTCCTTTTAAATTTGAATTTGACCCCGCCAGCTGTCCGTGTGACTTGGGACAGTCTGCTCTGACATTCCTGCAAAAAATTATGATCATATTTTAACACCGTTTAACTGGAGCTGGAGTGACGACATGGTAATATAGTGCTGAATGAGGCCCGGTGAAATCGAGCTTCGAATTCTGACTTCGACGGGAAGCTTTGTATGATCTTAATCTGACTTATTTTTCTTAGCCTAACTTAATTTATAGATTCTTAAGAAGCTGGGCGCAGAGGGGGAAGGAGGAGGTCCAGAACGGGGGTTTAATAGCTTGATTTTAGTTTTGCGAAATGAAGCATTCTTCATTCCTCTGGACAGTGTTAGGTCTTCGAGGGTTAGTGATTGTAACCCCGAAAGCAAATTTCTTAATGAAATATCAGTAAATCTGCAGTCTAGTCACAAGTGACTAAACCATGAAACTTAACACCACCCAACAAATACAAGCCATAGAATCCATACCAATATTTCCTGCTAACATTATGTTTCCTCCTAAAGACTTGAGAATAACGAAGTTGGAAGTCTCTAGTCCAACCTACTCCTGCTCAAGCAGGAGACCTTATGCCATTTCAGACAAATGGTTATCCAACCTCTTCTTAAAAACTTCCAGTGTTGGAGCATTCACAACTTCTGGAGGCAAGTTGTTCCACTGATTAATTGTTCTCACTGTTAGAAAATTTCTTCTTAGTTCTAGGTTGCTTCTCTCCTTGGTTAGTTTCCACCCATTGCTTCTTGTTCTGCTTTCAGGTGCTTTTGGAGAATAGCTTGACTCCCTCTTCTCTATGGCAGCTCCTCAGATATTGGAAGGTGCCATCATGCCACTCCTAGTTTTTCTTTTCATCAGACTAAAAAGGTAAAGATAAAGGTTCCCCTTGCACATATGTGCTAGTCGTTCCCGACTCTAGGGGGCGGTGCTCATCTTTGTTTCTAAGCCGAAGAGCCAGCGCTGTCCGAAGACGTCTCCGTGGTCATGTGGCTGGCATGACTCAACACCAAAGGCGCACGGAACGCTGTTACCTTCCCACCAAAGGTGGTCCCTGTTTTTCTACTTGCATTTTTTACGTGCTTTCGAACTGCTAGGTTGGCAGAAGCTGGGACAAGTCACGGGAGCTCACCCCGTTACGCAGCACTAGGGATTCGAACCGCTGAACTGCCGGCCTTTCGATCAACAAGCTCAGCATCTTAGCCACTGAGCCACCACATCCCTTATTTTCATCAGACTAGAGCTCCCTAATTCCTGCAACCGTTCTTCATATGTTTTAGCCTCCAGTCCCCTAAACATCTTTGTTGCTTTTCTCTGCACTCTTTCTAGAGTCTTAACATCTTTTGTGGCATATTGTGGCAACCAAAACTTAATCGTCAACTTTGGAGAGTTTATTGGCCCTCAAATCATAAGCCATGAATCAGAGCTAATCTGTTTTCTCGGGAGTTGGGAAAGTACCTTGAAATGGAGACTTTCAGCTACAAACTGTCAGTCTCCTTCAACTTGAGACTTAAATACATCTTAGATCAGGGGTCTCCAACCTTGGCAGAACTCTGGGAGTTGAGGTCCACAGGTCTTAAAGTTGCCAAGGTTAGAGACCCCTGTCTTAGATGAAGGGTTACTTTTCAAATTAGGAAAAGAAATTTGTCAAGTTAGGGGGAAAAAAACATCCTTTCTTTTTTTTAAAAAAAAAAGCTCACTTTTAACCACAGGCTTTTCCCCTGGTGGATTTTGCTAAAAATAACAGTTCTGATCAATAACATCTACGTTTGATGCTCTCGCTGTAGTCCCTTCTATCCAAAGGATTAAAGCCAGGCACGAGAGCGTGAACATCGTAAATACTCGCATATTCAGAGATGCTACTTTCCAAATTCTTTCTGTCCCAGTTTGGCATGTTCACCTTGATGAAAGGTTATGCTCTTGAGCGAAATTATTCTGATCGTTCCCCCAGTGCCATGGCAACAGATTATGATGTCAGCAGCAAAGACAAGAGGCGGGGAGGAAAACAGTTACTAAGAAGAAACAGATTATAAAAGGGGAAAAAAATTCACTTTGCAATGCTGGATTTTTTTTTTCTTCTTCTCCTCCGACTTCTTTCTTTGTTTGCAAAAGTCTACGTCAATTTTTTTTTTAATGATTCGACAAAGGCCGGAAGATATTACAGTATTTTTTTTTTCCATTATGTTTTCTGAGAATACTGTTTTACTTCTAAGCTTCCAATAACGGCAGGAAGGTCTTCCTTTTATGGTTTCTAAGAATGCAGCTTTATGATTCCCCCAGCTGGGGAATTCTGGGAGTTGAAGTCCACACATCTTAAAAGCTACCAAGTTGAGACTCTTAAATGTCCGGGTTTTGCATCAATGACCCTGTGAGTTTTAACGTCCTCTTTGCACAAACTGTACGCTTCTGCGATGATCCAGAAGGTGCTGTTGGGGTTATAGACCTTCGATGGGAAAAACCACTGCACTTTTTCCTAGGAGCGTTGTCATAGCAACAAGCCAGCATTGCAACCTATTGATTCTAGGCTGGGGAAAGGAAGGCAGTTCTCTTTCAATTAGGAAAAAAGTGGAGAGATTTACCCTGGTAGCCAAACCAGCTGTTATCAGCAGCCGATGCAAAGTTCTCCAGATGGTTTCAACTGCCCTTTTGAGGCTTCACAGCTTCCTAGTCCTCATGGACCAAAGCAATTTGAGCAGCTTCCCTGAGAAATCCTGGCCACGATTCCACAAATAGCAGCAAAGGAATTCATATTCCAAAGCGTAAGTGAATAATAGATAACCATCAGGCCAATTCATTAATGTCTAAATGTCAATATTTCGCTAATGGCGTAATTACTCTGTAAGCCCAAATACCCGTCTACGAAACCAAACGGCAAACAATTTATCCTCAGGCAGTCATGCATAATTATCAAGAGATTTTAAAACACTACCTAATTGTATTTATCTCGGTTGCATGCTGGCAAATCTGCTGCCAACTTTCCTTTTGAACTAGCCGTGCAGTTCCCTTGACTTCTCCAAGCAACCGATATTTCCTCCTCTTCTTAAAGGCTTAATTTGCTACTACGAATGGCAGAAGACCAGATGTTGGTTGCCTTCTTCAAGTCCCCTAGCAACTGGAAAGCAACATCTGTTCCATGAAAGAAGTCAGCTCTGCTTTTGTTTTTAAGTTAATGAAGCTGAGAAGCAGGAAGGACAGCATTTTTGTACAAGAATTCTCCTTCGGCCTGGCGGCTAATGCACGAGAGGTCCGTAGGAGAAGAAAGGGTCCGCCTGGCCAGCTTCTGCATTTGAGGCACCAAGGTTGGTCTGATGTTGGGATCAGCAATTCAGCTTGCAGATTCCAAGATCCAAACCATCTGCAAGAACTTTCTCTAGAACTGGGTCTCAGTTCCAACCAGGTGATAACAGACGGTCCTCGGCTTATGACCGTATTCTCATACATGAGTAGAGAGGAAGGCTTTTCAACTATGATGCTCCTTCTTTCACCATGGAAGAGATAGAGAGATGAGAGATGAGAGAGAGAGACAGATGGAGAGAGAGGAGAGATAAGATAGATAATAGATAGATAGATAGATAGATAGATAGATAGATAGATAGATAGACAGACAGACAGATAGATAATAGAGAGATAGAGAGATGAAAGATAGATGAGAGAGAGAGAGATGGAGAAAGAGGAGAGAGAGATGATAGATAGTTAGATGGATGGATGGATAGATAGATAGATAGATAGATAGATAGATAGATAGATAGATATAGATAGAAGATAGATGGATGGATGGATAGATAGATAGATAGATAGATAGATAGATAGATAGATAGATAGATAGATAGATAGATAGGTAGATAGAAGATGGATGGATGGATGGATGGATGGATGGATAGATAGATAGATAGATAGATAGATAGATAGATAGATAGAAGATAGATGGATGGATGGATGGATGGATGGATAGATGAGAGATAGATGAGAGAGAGAGAGAGAGAGAGAGATCAGAGAGAGAGGGTAGTGGGTGGGGGGGGACAGAATCATCCCTTTGAAAAGCTTCCCCTGGAGAAATGATCCACTTAATTTCTCAGCCTGAAAAATTTGAGGACAGGTTTTCTTCCGTTGTTTGGGAGCAGTTCCGTCGTTGAAACCCAATATAGTTTCTTCCTGCCCGTCCAGCTAGTTTTCGAATGCCGTCTGGGCGAGAGTGACGACTTCCTGCCCTCTCCACTCCTAGCATTCCAGAGGGTTGGACACCGTCCTGCCTCCTGAATTAGCCCAAGGGTTGAAAACTCAAGATCCATAGCCCCTTGAAGCCGACAACCCTTCATCAGGCACCTCCTTGTGTCTTGAGTGGGTTACAGGAGCTTCCAGAGACACCGCGTGGTCTGGTTATGCAAAGCTTGGGTTACAAAGAGAAGGAGAAATAGATTTGAATCCTCGCTGGGTTATTTTGCTCCTCGGGAGCGACCAGTCCATGATGATCTCGGAGGCAAAGGAGGGAGAAAATTCAAGATGGGCTTTGAGAAGGACAGCAGAAATACTTCACAACTCATACACCAAAGCCTCCTTGTTGTTTGCACCCTGAATCCAGACACCCCTGGATTCAGCTCTGGCAATGATTCAACGGTGTTGTACTTTAGAATCTAGTTACTAATTCCAAGTTTTATCAGAGACACTATATAGGGTGGCTGTGTTAATAGAATCCTTCTTTCTTTCTTTCTTTCTTTCTTTCTTTCTTTCTTTCTTTCTTTCTTTCTTTCTTTCTTTCTTTCTTTCTTTCCTTATAACATTTATAGGCTGCCTCAAGATAACTCTGGGTGGTTTCCTGCCCAAAAGATTTTAAGAGCTGATATTCTTCATCCCCGTAATGAAGAATTTTTTTATTTTATTTTATTTTATTAGATTTCTATACCGCCCTTCTCCCGAAGGACTCAGGGCGGTGAACAGCCAAAAGATAAAACACAGAAATACAAAATTTAAAATAGATTAAAACAGATTAAACAATTTGGCTCAATTTTAAAATATCCCATAATTAAACAAATTAAAATTAGTGTTTAAAATTTAAGTTTAAAAATTTTAAAAAGGAGAAGGAGAAGAATATGTGCTCTTAACTCTCAGGAAATCATCGTTTTGTACCACCATTTAACGGTGGTACGGCTTTGCCTCCAGAAATTGTGGTTGCTCCAAACTTGGAGGTGTTGGAAGAAATGTCCATCTGGGTTCAGTTGAAAGTGGGGAGAAAGACACTGGAAACATGGAAGCTGCTTAGAAAATTGGTTTAATGATGAAACAGGACCACATGGTTTTGACGAGAGAGGGGGGGGCAGGGAGCTGCAGAAAACTGCTTTGTCTTCTAGGAAGGGGGGTGGGTGCTACCTTTCTTCAGAGTTTTTTTTTAAAAAAAAAAGAGATTGGACAACCCTGTGTCTGAAATGGGATAGGGTGGCCTGACTGAGCAGGGGGTTGGACTAGAAGATCTCCAAGGTCCCGTCCAACTCTCTTCTCCTGTGCTTCTCTTCCCTTGGGCGGGCCACTTTGGGGATTTAATCGTGTTTTTTGCTTTGTTGAATGTAGGAGTGGGGGTAGTTAAAAAAGTGTTTCCTGTTACACCTTTGTAATCTGCATACCTGCTCCCCCCGCCATCCACAAAATAAATCAGATCCCCCCCAAGGAAAAGTTGTGTGTTTGGTAAAGATTTCACTTAGCCTGCATTTCCTAGAATGATGCTTTAAAATATACGATCCAGTTAGAAGCTGCAACGTAAGCCTGTTGTAAGTATGTAGGAGTGGACTGTTCTGCCTTTTGTGTTTTCCTCTCTCTTTCTCTCTCTCTCTCTCTCTCTCTCCTTCGTCTAACCAAGTACGTTAATCCGCTGCATTTTAATTTTCCTCCCAGCCACGTTCTACTCCCTTCTGTCCCTTCCCTGCTCCTCACCACCTCCCTCTGATCATGACAAACTTGATTTTATTTTTTTTCTTTCTCTAGGTTTTTTCTTTAAGTTTTCTTTTTCCGGTTGCTTTTTTTACCCTTTCCATTCTAACTTTAGTTCATTTTTGTTGTGTGGTAACCGCAGTTATGGATGACGCCTCTCCTGGCACACAGGAATATATTATGTTACGGCAAGACTCCATCCAATCCACGGAACTAAGGAAAAGGCAGTCCCCTTTCCGAACTAAATGCCACGAAATCTTCTGTTGCCCACTGAAGCAAGTCCACCTCAAAGAGAATACCGAGCCCGAAGGTTTGTGGTCCATGCATCTTCCTTTGCTTTTTGCCCTTCCTTCCTTCCTTTTTTTTTTTTTTTTTTTGGTTTTTCCTTCTCCTCCTTGGATTCTTTCTTTCTCCCTTTCCTTTTTTTTTCCTTTTTTTTTCATTTCTTCTTTTTTTGCTTTGTTTTTCTGGAAAGCCTGTGCCTGGCCTGTTGAGTCTTTCTTCTTATGTTCACTTTCTGAATCTGCATTTGATGCACCAGGAAACGAGAAGCTGCCTAGAATTCGTCTCTCCGCCTTGTTTTTGCTTGCTTGTAAGGTGTGGGGAAGAGCCTGTAATTTCGTCACACACACACAGACCCAAAAAAATTGGGACTTTTATAACTGTAAAGAAGCAATTTGTCCCCTTTGAGGCATTCATAAAAGGTCTCCCCATGTCGTTTTCGTTGGCCTTCTGGCTGCAAAATTTGCTTGCTCTTCTAAAAGAATATCTTGGGAGTTTCCGGTTTCTTCCCAGCTCCGGCCTTTTCATCCATCCCTGGAGTTATCTTGATGCTTTTAATGTCGCCCTGAGCTGGGGAGAATTGTTATTACCTTGACTTGAAACTTAATTCTGGGGGGTCCTTCGTGAAAGCTTGGTTTGTGCATTGCTTCTGCTGATCTTCCCCAAAAATTGCTTCCACGAGCTGAAGTTTGGCAAAGCAGGATAAAGTTTTTTGCATGTCCCGTTGCACTTTGGAAAGTCTCGTGCATGTCGTAGAACAAAACTGGAATGTGTGTGTCTCTCTCTCGCCTGTCCTTTGTTTAATTTATTCTCCAGAGATCCGATATTGTTTGACCGGTTGATGATTTGCTTGTTTATGAACTTGGGAAGAGCAAACTCTGGTCTTACTTGCCTTGGGGGGGGGGTCAGTATATGAGATTAAACCATCTTTCCTCTTTTTTTCCTTCCCGGGGTTTTTGGGACAACTGAATTCTTGGTATTTCTATAATGTTTTCTCTCATGTGTTTTTTATTATTATTATTATTATTACTGCCTCAATTCTACCTGGTAAGATTTTGCATGTTTTACACCAGCTTCTATATATATATATATGGTTATTTAGCTAATGAATTCATTAGGGGATTGTCTACCTACGTGGATTTGATTCGGTATTGAAGGCTAGACGGTTTTGGCTGGCGATGAACGAATTGTGGTTTCCTTTGAGTTAGGGTTAGAGTTGGGTTTAGGTAGGGCATCGCTCAGATTCATTCAAGCTATCTACTAAAGTTGTTATAGCTCTGTTCCTTCCTAAGCAAGCATCGAGGTCAGGGGTGTCAAACTCGATTTCATTGAGGGCCGCATCAGGGTTGTGTTTGATCTCGGGGTGGGGGGCGTGGCTAGGGTGGGTGTGGCTAGTCAGCGTCACCCGTGTCGGGGGCACCTGTGGTGGCCCAAGAACTCTGCCAGCGAAAACGGGCTCCCGAGCTCCATTTTCGGCTGCGACAGCCTCCTGCAACCCTCTGCCAGTGAAAACAGAGCTCAGGAGGGTTCTCCTGAGCTCCACTTTCACTGGCAGAGGCACCACAGGATCTGGCCCTCCGTCCTTGAGTTTGATACACCTGATCTACACAAAACTGTTGCGTACCCATCTTATATCATGTTTAAATGCAACTATGGGTTCAACCAAGGACACTACTAGTAGAGGTAATGTGTTTGGCAGGCCTGAAGATGCAACGAAAAAGATGTCAGGAACTCTGACAGTGTTGTAGTTTCAACATTCCAGCTTTTGGTCTCTCTTTCCATCATTTAGTTCTCATGCAAGCATCCATCACCAAACTCTGAATGGTGGTGATGATGTATCTGGATGGAGAAGACATTTGTCCAGTCTTCTGGATGGCTGACCGCCATAAAAAGTTTCCTGTCACTTTCCGATGGACAAATATTTCTTAACTTGGCTCTTACATCTGCGAGTGTTCTCCCAAAGCATAGCATTTTTGCTCTGTTGACTATTCGAATAATGTCCTCTGTGATAACCTTCTCCTTCGCTTGAGGCTTAGTGTGTCCAGGTCTGTTAAATCAAAACTCCCATCATCCCAGCCAGCATGTTGGTTGGGGATGATGGGGTTTTTGAGTCCAACATGCCAGGAAGGCTAACTGATAGCGCTGGGGGAGGGAGCTGGTATGAACTCAGATATACCCTTTTTTCCCCAAAATAAGACTTCCCCTGATAATAAGCCCAATCAGGCTTTTGAGCGCATGGCAATAAGGCCAAGCGCTTATTTCAGGGTTTAAAAAAAATATAAGACAGGGTCTTATTTTTGGGGAAACACGGTAGTAGTTACACATATGCTTTCAACTGCAATATCCAGGTTTTTTCAAAACATAGAACTTCCTTGAAGTTTAATCTCTTGTGTACGAACAAACAGTTCTTAAATCTGTGAACTGCTGTGTCTATAAATGCCGTGTCATTTACTGCCAAATGTTCCAAGGTCAATAACATCACAGTGCCACAGGTTGCAGCCCCATTAGTGTAGAGTGTTGTTTTTTTGTGCGATTTTAGCTATTTAGTGCTTTGTTACCGTTCCCTAATCTTCTCTCTCTCTCGAATTGCTCCCTTGGATTTTGTTGACCCCCCCAGAGACATATGTTTTCATGACAGTTGTGGAGCGGAGTTTTTGACAACGGTTTCCTTTGTCACACACACGCTGTCCAGCGAGGCTGTCCACTTGGATCTATTTTTTTTTTTCTGCCTGATTCACAGGACAAGATTGTGTTGCAAATGTGTCCTCGCAGATGAGGAATGTCTTGTAGTGGAAAGGAAGCGAAAGGATTTTGAGGCGGACTCGTGCAAATGGTGCCGCTGACCTCTTCCTCCCTCCCAACGGTGGAGAGTGCATGAACATCAGCCAAGCATACACCATCTGCACATGTCCATCCAGAGAAAGACTGAGTGTTCAGTTATGGTTGAGCAGAAATAGACAGAAACTGGAGATAATCCGTTGGGCAACTGGTAACCTTCAAGCTTAAAGTGGTTTGCTAAGCTTAGGGGTGAAGTTAGTCACCTTCTGGTTAATAGGAGGTCTCCATATATCAACGGCACTTCAACTATCCAGTAAACATGACAAAGAATGCTGGAAATTAGCAACGTCAAAAGGTAACCAGATGTCCATCTCCTGGATGACTTCTAGGAAGGACACAAAAATGGCCTACATTGATTGGATTTTAATAAACTAGAATGAATTGGGTATGGCCAGTCTAGAGAAAAGAAGAATTAGGGGTGACATGATAGCAGGATTCCAATACTTGAGGGACTGCCACAAAGCAGAGGGGGTCAAATTATTCTCCAAAGCACCTGAGGGTAGGACAAGAAACAATGGATGGAAACTAATCAAGGAGACAAGCAACCTGGAATTGAGGAGAAACTTCCAAACAGTGAGGATAATTAACCAGAGGGACAGCTTGACTTCAGAAGTTGTGGGTGCTTCATCACTGGAGGTTTTAAAGAAGAGACTGGACAGCCACCACTGGAATGGTATAGGGGCTGGACTAGAAGACTTCCAAGATCTCTCCCAACTCTGTTATTCTGTTACTTGAGGAGCTGTCACGGAGAAGATAGGTCAACTTTTACTCCAAAGCATATAAAGAACAGTTGCAGGAACTGGGTATGTCTAGTTTAATGAAAAGAAGGACTAGGGGAGACATGATAGCAGTCTTCCAATATCTCAGGGGCTGCCACAAAGAAGAGGGAGTCAAGCTATTCTTCAAAGCACCTGAAGGCAGGACAAGAAGCAATGGGTGGAAACTAATCAAGGAGAGAAGCAACTTAGAACTAAGGAGGAATTTCCTGACAGTGAGAACAATTCATCAGTGGAACAACTTGCCTCCAGAAGTTGTGAATGCTCCAACACTGGAAGTTTTTAAGAAGATGTTGGATAATCATTTGTCTGAAAGGGTGTAGGGTTTCCTGCCTGGGCAGGGGATTGGACTAGAAGACCTCCAAGGTCCCTTCCAACTCTATTCTGATTGAAATTGAAATACAAATGTCCTCTTGCTTTGCACATCTGCAGAGCAAGTGATAGTAGCCCCATGTTAATGGTGAACATGGTGTGTTCCCTCTCTTCCATGTGTGGCTCAGGTGTAAAAAAAAAAAAATGCCACCAACAGGCTGGTGCAATTGAGCCTCTTGGCAGAACATGAATTCTCTTTTTACACTGGGAGATTTGTTCCATGGAACTTGATATCCTCAAATCCAAATGTTTTCACTGGTTTTTTTTCCCCCTGGATTTTAACAAACTTTCCTTCTTTTTTAAAGAAGTTTTCTTTCTCCCTCCCATCGTCTTCCCCTCCCTATCCACAAATGAACACACAAACATACAAACACAGTTGCTGGACCCAAAGCATTTTCTTTTCCTTTCCTTCTTTCCTTTCTCCCTTTTTTCTTATCCTATCCTATCCTTTCCTTTCCTTCCTTCCTTCCTTTCCTTCCTTTCCCTCTTTCCTTTCTTTTTCTTTTCTTTTCTTTTCTTTTTTCTTTCCTTTCCTTCTTTCCTTTCCTTCCTTTCCTTTCCTTTCCTTATCTTTTCTTTTCTTTTTTCTTTCCTTTCCTTCTTTCCTTTCCTTTCCCTTCCTTTCCTTCTTTTCTTTCTCCCTTTTCTCCTTTCCTTTCCTTTCCTTTCCTTTTTTCTTTCCTTTCCTTCTTTCCTTTCCTTCCTTTCCTTTCCTTTCCTTTCCTTTTCTTTTTCCTTTCCTTTCCTTCCTTTCCTTCTTTCCTTTCCCTTCCTTTCCTTCTTTCCTTTCCTTTCCTTCTTTCCTTTCCTTTCCCTTCCTTTCCTTCTTTTCTTTCTCCCTTTTCTCCTTTCCTTTCCTTTCCTCCTCTCCTCCTTTCCTTTCCTTTCCTTTTTCTTTTGCATCTCATCCATTGCTGTTTCAGGGACATACATAGGTCCTCCTTAAATCATTCTTCCAGAAAACATTTTTGACGACGAAACATCAGTCTCATTCCAATACAGAAATGAATCATAAAGGAGAAATGCTATTTTTCTTCCCTTCTTTTTTTTTTTTTTTTCCTTTCCAAGAATCGGTATTGCTATTCACAAAAGAGCCCAGGCAAGAAAAGAGAAAATGACTATGTTCTCTAGCCACAAATGTTGAATGAATATTGATCTTGTAGAAGTGGAAACAAGTGGTGCTGATTGCGGGCATATTATACATCAACAACCGGGAGAGTCAGATGGAAGAATAGACTTGGTCTGAAAAAAAAATACGTATTCATGAATATTTTCCCCCCTTTTATTCCTCCCAAGCATGAGTTTCATAGATGAAGTATTTCTTTATTTTATTTCTCCCCTCTTTTTGGAGTCCACGAGGTCTGTTTTGGCTTGTTCTAGAAGACATTTGCTAGCAGAAATCTCTGTCTGACACATTTCAGTGTAGGGCAATATTAAGAATATTAAGAAGTAGCCTTCAATTAATTCCACTCCAAAGGGCCTGCACCAGTTTTTAACTTGGGAAGGAAATGTCTGAAGAAGGGAGAGGCCTTAAACCAGGGGTGAAATCTAAAATTTGTTACTACCGGTTCTGTGGGCGTGGCTTGGTGGTGGTGGGGTAATGTGACTGGGTGGGCGTGGCCAACTTTTTTTTTTTTTTTTTACTTTTAAAAGCATTTTTTCTACAACCTTAAGAGGTTGCAGGAAAAAAAAATGCTTTTAGAAGCCTCTGACGATCAGGCAACTCAGCTGGGATCGCCAGAGGCTTTTAAGGGCATTTTTTTTTTTCTACAACCTCTTCGGCCGAAGAGGTTGTAGAAAAAATGCTTTTAGAAGCCTCTGATGATCCCAGTTGAGCCGCGCGATCATCAGAGACTTTTATTTTTTTTTTTTTACTTTTAAAAGCATTTTTTCTACAACCTTAAGAGGTTGCAGGAAAAAAAAATGCTTTTAGAAGCCTCTGACGATCAGGCAACTCAGCTGGGATCGCCAGAGGCTTTTAAGGGCATTTTTTTTTTTCTACAACCTCTTCGGCCGAAGAGGTTGTAGAAAAAATGCTTTTAGAAGCCTCTGATGATCCCAGTTGAGCCGCGCGATCATCAGAGACTTTTATTTATTTTTTTTTACTTTTAAAAGCATTTTTTCGACCAAAGAAGTTGTAGAAAAAATGCTTTTAAAAGTTAAAAAAAAACAGCCTCTGATGATCACGCAGCTCAGCCGGGCATGGGGGGGGGGGGGCGCAGGGATTTTTGCTACCAGTTCCCTGAACCACTGCCATCGCTACCGGATCAGGTGATCCAGTCTGAACCGGGTGCATTTCACCCTGCCTGAAACTATTGTTGGTGAACCTTTTCGGGACTGAGTTCCAAAACGGGAGGAGCGCTGGAAACCGGAAGGTCTGTTTCCGGCCTTCCCGAACTTCTGGTAGGCCTGTTTTTCACCCTCCCCAAACCTCCGCACGGGCCCTGCACCTACCTGCATCCAAAACGGGCTGCATGGGAACTCCTGGGAGGGGAGGGGCAGGGCAGGGCGGGGTGGGGTGGGGTGGGCAGGGCGGGGTGGGGTGGGGTGGGGTGGGCAGGGCCAGCCAGGAGTGGGATTTGGGTGTTCTCTGAACTGCATACAATCTTAGCTAGAGATTCTCCCAAACCCCTGCGAACCCTCAGCAGGCCCCCACCCCCCCCCGAGTTCATCCATCTTCTACCATGATTGCGGCCAACTTTTGCATTCTCCTAATTTCCCCAGAGAGGAAGATAAATGGAAGAGTCACCTGGCCTGCTACACCATAAATTCCCCAGACATTTGTGTGTCTCTTTTACATTTGCTGGAGGCAAATGTGCAGAAGACACGTGCTGCTCTTCTTGAGCAGAGAGGCAACAGCCAAAGGGCTACCAGCATGTCCTCTTTTTCCCGTGATTTGTTCTCCTAAAGACACGATGTGTCAGCTCCTGGTTTTTTGTTTTTGTTTTTTTCTGAAAAGGAAGGGCTGCATAGCCAAGTCTGGCTTTGAAAATGTAATTTGTATCCGTACATTCAAGAGCAGACAGCCTCTAATTGAGGTGGTGTGTTTTTGTATGTGGTGGCTGGTTTCTTGTTTGGGGAAGAAAAAAGGAAATGAAGGAACCAAAACACGTCCTTTGGATTGTGGTAGTCCTATAATCACACCGTTGGCATGAAGCCCAAGCTCGTTTCTCTCTCTTTTTTTAATGGGATTATCTCTTCCTCCTGCTTCCTGCTTCCTTTTCTGTGTAGTCTCCCTTGAGGCACCTTTACTAACCTTTAGTACAGAAAGGAGGAGTAACCGAGCAGAACCAGAGCGGATGGGTAACGAGGGCCATCAGCTTCCCATGGAAGCCGAAGGGGTGGGCTTCAAAAATTTTAGCAAGGGGTTCTCTGCCCGGTTGCTGGGTGGGCGTGGCCATGGTGGGCGTGGCCTAGTCGGCCTCCTGCACCATGATGGGGGGGGCATTTTTGCCCTCCCCAGGCTCCGGAGGCTTTCCTCGAGCCTCCAGGAGGGTGAAAATGGCCTCCCCAGACTCCAGAGGTCTTGACTCTGGGATTGACTCTACGAGTTGAAGCAGGTGTTCTCTTAGATGTACACCATTCACCTCCCAACCATCAGTAGGAGGACGCTGGGTGGTTACTCATTGTGATTCTTCTACCTCACATCTGAGCGCGAGGCCACTTTCTTTCTTAAGAAAGGGACACATGGTTGTGGAAAGTGCTCTTGGGTTCACCTGTCCCTCAATGCTTTCTGCAACCCCACCCATTCCCATATTAAAGGGAATATCTGTAGGGGTTGGGGGAACAAATAGTACTACAGCAAAAAGGACCAGAATAGGTCCTGCATCAGCAGAAGTCTGAAATTCTTCAGATTTAGTCCAACACAAATGGAATATGCCAGCTTGGTGACAATTGCACTAAATTCTATTGGGCATGGCTAGTCTAGTGAAGAGAAGGACCAGGGGAGACATGATAGCAGCCTTCCAATATTTGAGGAGCTGCCCCAGAGAGGAGGGGGTCAAGCTATTTTCCAAAGCACCCGAAGGCCAGACAAGGAATAATGGATGGAAACTGAACAAGGAGAGATTCAACCTGGAAATAAGGAGGAATTTTCTGACCATGAGAACAATCAACCCATGGAACAGAAGTTGCCTTCAGAAGTTGTGAGAGCTTCATCACCAGAAGCTTTCAAGAAGAGAGTGGACTGCCATCTGTCAGAAATGGTGTAGGGTCTCCTGCTGGGGCACAGGGGGGGTTGGACTAGATGACCTACAAGGTCCCTTCCAACTCTGTTAATCTGTATCTATTTATGCTTATCTCTCTTTTTAGCTTGGGTTGATTTGCAGTGTCTCTCCAGGAGCTCTCCTTGGTCCTGTTAGTTCCCGAGATGTTCGCTTCAGTCTTCTTTCTCCCTCGGTACTGCATCACAGCACAAGCTACATAAACAAACAAGACATAGAACATCCTTCTCCACCACAGCAGACGCTTCTGAATCGCAAATTACAAAAGCATGATGAATGTCAAATGGCCCATTACATTGGCAGAAGCAATAAGTGTGACAGCACAGCCAAAACTGAACATTCACCAACAGGCTG
Organism: Pituophis catenifer annectens; assembly: GCF_029215685.1. Lineage (NCBI taxonomy): Eukaryota > Metazoa > Chordata > Lepidosauria > Squamata > Colubridae > Pituophis > Pituophis catenifer. The sequence goes on along the minus strand of NW_027256930.1, from coordinate 21,584 downwards.
GCTGATTGGCTTCGTTAGTATATATATATATTTTTTTTGAAGCCAACAGAGGTGGGACATACCATCATTTGAGAGAGGGGTAACTGTTAGACGTTCCCAGCTAAAATTCTCTCTCCCCCCTCCCCCCCGAGCGCCTTCCCCCCCCCACACACACAAAAAAACCCCATGAAAATACATGGAAAGTATCTTCAACATCCAGGGGCCTTGAAGCTGATTGAACAAACAGGCAGGCAGATTAACAGACAGATTAACAAAGTTGGAAATGACCTTGTAGATCATTTAGTTCAAACCCCCCCCTCCAAGCAGAAGACCCTACACCATGATGGCGAACCTTTGCCACAGGTGGCACACAGAGCCATATCTGTGGGCACGCGAGCATTGTCCTAACTCAGCTCCAGCGCGCATAGCGCATGCCGGCCAGCTGATTTTGGGGCCTTCTGAGCCCACCGGAAGTTGGGAAACAGGCTGTTTCCAGCCTCCAGAGAGCCTCCGTGGGCAAAAAAAACGGGCTTACCATGCCCACCGTGCCATCAGGTGCCAAAAGCGGAGGAGCGCGGGGGTGGTCGCATTCATGGGGGCAGGGCGCATTGAATTATGGGTGACACCCCCCCACACACACATGCTCCCCACACTTTTGGCATGCGACGGCAAAAAGATTAGCCATCACTGCCTTACACCATTTCTGACAGATGGCAGTCCAGTCTCTTCTTGAAAGCACTAGATCCCTCTTTGACTCAGGTCCATTTGATTGAAATCCATCTATCCAACTCTCTCCCCTCTTGTCAATTTTCTCCTCTGTTCTGTAACTTCATGACTTTGACCTCTTGAGGCTCCTTCAGATGGATTGGAAAAAAAAAATGGAGGCGCCGGTTATTAACACAGTGCCCTGTTCCCCTTCTTGTCATAAGCTGTCGCCTGTCATGTCGGAGAGCGCTGCAAATTCTTTCCCAACGTAGGAGCCGTTATTTAGACATCAAAGGGAGGAAAGGCTGAATTGGAAGGAAAGAGAGCCATTCAGATCTTCTCCACGCCAATCCTGACGTCAATCCAAGCCTGGAAAACAGCCGTTTTATTTTTATCCGTCTCCAGTTCTTTTTCCTTAGAATTGCTTATTGGCATTCATTTTAGGAGATCTATTTCCAAGGAGGTGCGCTCGAGAATGCTTAAACAGTGCGTTAACTCATAATTAATTTTAATAGTATATTACTTGTAGCTTCGTGTTGGGGGGTCCTCTGGTAAATGACGAGTATCGTTTCAAATCCTTTTTTTTTTATTACAGCTGCAATCATCTCCTAGTCCAAGGTGTTTTCGTTCCCTTTTAGACTTCGATACAAAAGCTTTCGCTACGCACACATTTCTTTCCAAGTGTGAAACCTGAGTGTGAACCTACCAGCGGGAACAACTGAAGGTGTTAAAAATGGTGTATTGGCTTGCAGGGTTTTGGTGTTTTTTTTTCTTCTCCTTTTGCAAAAACTGGTTGTTAGCACCCCATCAAAATTCTTAGCTCAACGGAAGAGGTGATAGAGAACAATCTAATGTGATAGAACAATCAATCTTATCAATGCGGTGAGCCATGGCACGTTTGGTCTGGCATCCAAATTAATGCCAGGGACTCCATTATCTCCCTTTCTCCCATTCTGTCCCTCCTCTCCCCTCTTCCCCCCCCCTCCTCAAAAGGACAGAGTCAGACTCACTAAATAGATGACATCAGGACAAAACTGGGATTTGACGAAGCAACACGAATCCAATCAAAATTAGATTAAATAGAACGGCGATTGTCCACGTCTTTAATGCTTCCTTCCTTCTGCAAAACTGAAAATTACAATTGGGGGGAAAAAATTAGAGGGGATCTAGGGTTAGACCCCCTCTTGAATGGCTACACGCCATCCTAGAGCCCCTTGAGTGAGGCTTCGGTGGAAATTCATAGTTGTGCTTTATTGCCTCCATCACCTGTTCTGCAGTCAGCATTTCTTTGGTGTTCTACAGTAGAAGGATATTTGTAGTTCAGGGTTGAATTTAGGGGTGCTTGGTGCTCTCTGAGTTTCGTGACCCAACTTGGTAACAACATCAGTGCTCTTCTATGTTTGTTTCACCAAGATGCATTTATTCGCCATTTGACAGTCGTTCAGTATATGTCAGTCTCACAACCTAGCTGGGTTAATCGCTGATGGACAAACAGTCTGTTTTCCTGAACCCAAGACTTATTAAATGATGGCTACTGTGGCATAGTGGTTAGAGTGCAGTCCTGCAGGCTGTTTCTGCTGACTGCCATCTGCCTGCAGTTTGGCAGTTCAGTTCTCACTGGTTCATGTTTGACTCAGCCTTCCTTCCTTCCTTCCTTCCTTCCTTCCTTCCTTCCTTCCTTCCTTCCTTCCTTCCATCTGTCCTTCCTTCCTTCCTTCCTTCCTTCCTTCCTTCCTTCCTTCCTTCCATCTGTCCTTCCTTCCTTCCTTCCTTCCTTCCTTCCTTCCTTCCTTCCTTCCATCTGTCCTTCCTTCCTTCCTTCCTTCCTTCCTTCCATCTGTCCTTCCTTCCTTCCTTCCTTCCTTCCTTCCTTCCTTCCTTCCTTCCTTCCTTCTTTCCCAGTAGTTACAATGCAGCATTGCAGGCTAACTCTGCCCACCGCCAGAAGTTAGATCCTGACCAGCTCAAGGTTGACTCAGCCTTCCTTCCTGCCTGCTTGACTGCCTGCCTGACTGCCTCCCTCCCTCCCTCCCTCCTTTCCTTCCTTCCTTCCTTCCTTCGTACTAGCACTCACTTATATACCAGTTCACAGTGCTTTACAGCCTGCCTGCCTTCCTTTCTCCCTCCCTCCTTTCCTTCCTTCCTTCCTTCTTTCCTTCCTTCCTTCCTTCCTTCCTTCCTTCCTTCCTTCCTTCCTTCCTTCCTTCCTTCGTACTAGCACTCATTTATATACCACTTCACAGTGCTTTACAGTCTGTCTTCCTTCCTTCTTTTCTCCCTCCCTCCTTACCTTCCTTCCTTCCTTCCTTCCTTCCTTCCTTCCTTCCTTCCTTCCTTCCTTCCTCCCTCCCTCCCTCCCTCCCTCCCTTCCCAGTGGTTACAATGTAGCATTGCAGGCTAACTCTGCCCACTGCCAGCAGTTTGATCCTGACCAGCTCAAGGTTAACACAGCCTTCCATCCTTCTGAGGTGGGTAATATGAGGACCCAAAATCATTGTGGGCCAGTGGTTGACTCTGTAAAGCGCTTAGAGAGGGCTGTAAAAGCACAATGAAGCGGTATATAAGTCTAAGTGTAATTGCTGCTTAGATCAAAGCAGAGGTTCAGTCGGTAAGGTTCCCCATCTCTAGCAAAAGAAACCAGGATCTGAAGTTACGCAGCAGTCGGTCACTGAGTTACAATTGCTTACAGTGAGATCGCAGCATTGCAGAGATCACTTCTCCTAGCCTGCAGTAATAGGTTTGTTGGCAAAGAGCAACCCAGATGAAGGACCCAAAAGAAGTCCAGCCTTCCCACTGTCTAGCTTCAGGTGTATGTTTTGCCTTACTTGGCCTAAAGGTAAAGGTAAAGGTTCCCCTCGCACATATGTGCTAGTCCTTCCTGACTCTAGGGGGCGGTGCTCATCTCTGTTTCAAAGCCGAAGAGCCAGCGCTGTCTGAAGACGTCTCTGTGGTCATGTGGCTGGCATGACTAAATGCCAAAGGCGCACAGAACGCTGTTCCCTTCCCACCAAAGGTGGTTCCTATTTTTCTACTTGCATTTTTGACCTGCTAGGTTGGCAGAAGTTGGGACAAGTAATGGGAGCTCACTCCATTACGCGGCACTAGGGATTCGAACCGCTGAACTGCCGACCTTTCGATCGACAAGCTCAGCATCTTAGCCACTGAGCCACCGCGTCCCCTGGCCTAGCGCAACCCAAATTCTTCACGCTGACCAGCGGAAACCCTGCACCGAGCCTGAAGAGCTGAGAGAAGTAACAGAGCTGCATTGCCCCAGAATTGCGTTTAAGAAAGACTGCAGATTAACAACAAACTCCTTTTGCTGGCTAGTATCTGCAGTGCGTGTGAGATGAGCGTGGCTCGGAACAGCCAAGGAGGAGGGGACCTCAGTCAGCAAAAGAGCCGGCTTTTCTGTTCCGTCGAGAATTAATGGATGTTTGCAGGATTGCGCGCCTCATGTTTTGCTCTCTCTCTTTTCTTTTTTTTTTCAAGAGATGCCATCTTGCCACATGCGAGTGCCAGGAAATAAATGTGCACTGTGAGTTCTGCCAAAATACACCAAGCAACTTTTTGATGCTGGCTTAAAATGACAAGCACAAAACAAGATAGGCCAAGATCAGCTGTTGGGAGATGCCAAATCCCACAGCCCTCTTTCAAGGAAGCCTGATCATCGCTGCATCAGCAATAGCAATAGACCTTAGACTTATATACCGCTTCACACTGCTTTCCAGCCCTCTCTAAGCAGTTTTACAGAGTCAGCCTATTGCCCCCAACAATCTGGGTCGTCATTTTACCGACCCTCAAAAGGATGGAAGGCTGAGTCAACCTTGAGCCAGTCAGAATCGAACTCCAAATTGCAGGCAGCTGGCAGTCAGCAGAAGTAGCCTGCAATACTGCACTCTAACTAAAGATGAATGAATCAATGACATCAATTAAAATGACTGCTTCTCATATCTTGTTGTTCTTGTCAGTTGCGAAGTCGTGTCCGACCCATCGCGACTCCATGGACAATTTTCCATCAGGCCTTCCTGTCCTCTACCATCTTCTGGAGTCCATTTAAGCTCACGCCGACTGCTTCAATGACTCCATCCAGCCACCTCATTCTCTGCCGTCCCCTTCTTCTTTTGCCCTCAATCTTTCCCATCATTAGGCTCTTCTCCAAGGAGTCCTTCCTTCTCATTAGGTGGCCAAAGTATTTGAGATTCCTCTTCAGGATCTGGCCTTCTAAGGAGCAGTCAGGGTTGATCTCCTCTAGGGCTGACCGGTTGGATCGCCTTGCAGTCCAAGGGACTCGCAGGAATCTTCTCCAGCACCAGAGTTCAAAGGCCTCGATTCTTTGGCACTCAGCCTTCCTTATGGTCCAACTTTCACAGCCGTAAATTGCAACTGGGAAAACCATAGCCTTGACTCCACGCACTTTTGTTGGCAGGGTGATGTCTCTGCTTTTTAGTATGCTGTCTAGATTTGCCATAGCTTTCCTCCCCAGGAGCAAGCTTCTTTTCATTTCTTGGCTGCAGTGATTTTGGAGCCCAGGAAAATAAAATCTGTCACTACCTCCATTTCTTTCTTACCTCCTTTCATCTATTTGCCAGGAATTGAGAGGTCTGGATGCCATGATCTTATCTTTAAACTGACCTATTTGCCAAACTATCTATTACACTTTATGGATATTTCATCGAGGCCACTGTGGGGCTGCTGCATGGAAGAATTTTGGGGCCACACACTTGGCAAATCAGTTCACATATTATTAGATTAGCAAGATTACCTCCTCCTCCCCAACCTCCAAAAACTTAAAGTAGAAGGAAGGACTTTCTAAATGCCAAGATTGTCCAACACTGAAAGTTACAGAGATGCCCCAAACCATCTTAGTCTCCTCCTCTTCTATCCTCTGGTGATGTTCAACTTGAGTTTGTTTTCTCACCAAGAGGCACTGGGATTAGGAGTTTGGGCTCATAATTTTCCTCCCCCAAAATTCTTGGTTGCTATGTGATTTCTGGACCTTGAACCTAACTCCTTCGAAAAGAAAAGGGGGAGGGAGCCATGTTGACAGGTTGAAAGAAATTCAGCTGAACCTTCCAATTTTTTAACTGAACTCGAAAGTCCATTTTTGGCTTTGAAAGACAGAAGGTTCTTGACTTATGCACTGCCAGCAATTTCTAAATTTAGCCCATGTTGCACATAAGAACCGACACTTTCCTGTGTGGGTGCCAAGAGTTCCATCTTTCCTTCTCTGCTTCCAGTCCAACCATTTTTCCATTCTTTTCCTTTTTAAAAAAAAAATGATTTTTATGTCGCCCTTCTCCGGAGACTCAGGGCGGCGTTAAGCAATAGCCTTCATTGTATATTGTATACAAAGTCAGCTTATTGCCCCCCACAAACTGGGTCCTCAATTTACCTACCTTAGAAAGGATGGAAGGCTGAGTCAACCTTGAGCCTGGGGAGATTCGAACTTACAGTAATTGCAGGCAGCTGGTGTTAATCACAAGGCTTTTTAGTCTGCTGAGCCACCAGGCCCTTGTGTTTCAAGGGGCATCAACTAAATCATGTTCTACAGACTCTGAAGCTGTTTGTGCTCCACTAATATCCATTGTTTCTCTAGGACGGGGATCAGCAACCTGAGGCTCTGGAGCCGCATGTGGCTCTTTCACCCCTCTGCTGCTGCTCCCTGTTACTCAATCAGCACGCGATTTATTGAGCTTTTCAACGCCCGGTAGGCCAACCATGGATAAATCCAAGAAAAGAAAAGTTTCAGAAGAAAACAGAACATTTAATTCAACTACATATGCTAGTTTTGTGTGGCCACTCAAGAAATAGTCGGGCACTGGAAGGATTTTGTGGCTCCCAGTGTTTTCTTTTCTGTGGGAAACGGGTCCAATTGGCTCTTTGAGTGTTTAAGGTTGCAGGCCCCTGCTCTAGGAGCCTCAGAGATTTTCAAAATGTCTTCAGGAGCTTTAAAACAAGAAGTCAGGCACTGAGAATGTAAGAAGGGAGAGGATAAAACAATACGTTGTTTAGGATCTAAAGCCCTTCCTGGTTTACAGATCCCAAAAAAACTCACAATTTGGCTGCCCCAAAGAAGAGGGAGTCAAGCTATTCTCCAAAGCATCTGAGGGCAGGACAAGAAGCAATGGATGGAAACTCATCAAGGAGAGAAGCAACTTAGAACTAAGGAGAAATTTCCTGATAGCACAATGAATCAGTGGAACAACTTGCCTGCAGAAGTTATGAATGCTCCAACACTGGAAGTTTTTAAGAAGAGGTTGGATAACCATTGGTCTGATGTGGTGTAGGGTTATATAACAGATTTAACAGATTAACAGAGTTGGAAGGGACCCCACAGGTCATCAAATTTATATATATATATTAATTGTTTTTAATATTTGTATTTCATGTTTTTTAATTCTGGCGCCCTGAGTCCTCAGGGAGAAAGGCGGTATATAAATTTAAAATAAATAAAAATAAAATAAAATCTAGTTCAACCCCCACCCCACTCCGCTCAAGCAGGAGACCCCCACACCACCTCTGACAAATGGCAGTCCAATCTCTTCTTGAAAGTCTCAAGTGATGAAGCTCCCACAACTTCCGAAGGCAACTTCAGTTCCGTGGGTTGATTGTTCTCACTGTCAGAAAGTTCCTCCTCATTTCTAGGTTGAATCTCTCCTTGGTCAGTTTCCATCCATTATTCCTTGTCCGGCCTTTGGAAAACAGCTTGACCCCCTCCTCTCTGTGGCAGCTCCTCAAATATTGGAAGATGCTATCCTGTCTCCCCTGGTCCTCTTCACTAGACTAGCCATGGCCAGTTCATATAACCATTCATCGTTTGTTTTATCCTCCAGTCCCCTCATCATCCTGGTTGCTCTTCTCCGCACTCTTTCTAGAGTCTCAAAGCATAAAATGACCAAAGGAGGGGTGGAATTAATGTCCCTCTTCCAGCTTTTCAATTCAGACTGAACCTCTGTGGTTCGGTTCACCCATTATGTGAAATTATAATGTGGTTTGTTCGATGTGCTTTATGAACAATGGTTTACGGCTCAAATTTTGTACGCTGAACCAATTAAGGGGCTTATTTAACAGACCATGGCCAATCTCAGCTTAGTGGAAACATATTTTGAACATCGTTCCCCGACTGGGTGCAACTGCGGAAAATTTAAAATCAAACCTAGTGACATTCAGAGCAAAGTCTACAGTAACCGGGAGAGGGAAAAACAATTACCTTCAGGACTGACGGAAATCTACTGTTTACATTCGGAGACCTGCGTCTCTTGAACAAATCGATTCTCTGCTGTTATTTTCTGTTGAAGTGTCTAATGGAGAGAGATTGGCACTAAATTCTCTTGTCTTCAATGAATGCTTGTAACCATTTGGAGGAGGAGGGGGGGAAAGGAGGAGGAGGAGGAGGAGGAGGAGGAGAGCTGTGGCTCCCTGGTGCTTTCTGAGTTTGGTTGTTTTCTTGCAAACGTTTCATCACCAAACAAGGGAACATCATCAGTGCTAGAAGGGAGTGGGAAAGGAGGAGGAGGAGGAGGAGGAGGAGGAGGAGGAGGAGGAGGAGGAGGAGGAGGAGGAGGAGGAGGAGGAGGAGGAGGAGGAGGAGGACACCAATTTGTAAGCTAGAATGCTCTACATAAAATAGAAGAATTAAGAAATTAAGTAGAGATAACACCCTCCCTCTCTCTCTGTGACACGTTCAACTTTGATTTATAGGGGGACCAAAGTAGACTTTAGCTTTTACAGCTGATTGCAATGAGGAGTGGCATGAATAATCAGCATCTGTCTACAATAATCTCTGAGCAGGATGAATCTGCAAACCCAGTTTGTGTTTCGCTGTTGTCTGGTTCTTGGTGCTCTATGAGAGATAATCAGCTTAGGCATAAATGGTGATTAGAGCTAAAGCTATAGAAAGTTGGGTTAGAAAATGCCAGTCCAAGAATGTAGCCCTTCACCGTGACCGATCCTAAACACCTGGGATGTTCATATGGAGAAGGTAGACATCTAACCTTTTCTCACCATAGAATCATAAATTGGAAGGGACTCTGGAGGTCTTTTGGTCCAGCCTCCTGCCCAAGGCAGGAGATCTTATTGCAACCTGGACAAATAGCTGTCCAATCTCTTCTTAAAAGCCACCAATGATGGAGCACCCACAATTTCTAGAGGCAAGTCGTTCCACTGGGTAATTGTTCTCACTGTCAGGAAGTTTTCCCTTAGTTCTTGGCTGCTTCTCTCCCTGATAAGCTTTCTACCCATTGCTTCTTGTCCTGACCTCAGATGCTTTGGAGAATAAGTTGACCCTTGCTTTGGGACAGCCTCTCAAGCATCCCCTATCCTTCTTTTTGTTAGACTAAAGGTAAAGGTTCCCCTCGCACATATGTGCTAGTCCTTCCCGACTCTAGGGGGCGGTGCTCATCTCCGTTTCAAAGCCGAAGAGCCAGTGCTGTCCGAAGACGTCTCCGTGGTCATGTGGCCGCCATGACTCAACGCCAAAGGCGCACGGAACGCTGTTCCCTTCCCACCAAAATGGTCCCTATTTTTTTACTTGCATTTTTTACGTGCTTTCGAACTGCTAGGTTGGCAGAAGCTAGGAGAAGTAACGGGAGCTCACCCCATTACGCGGCACTAGGGATTCGAACCGCTGAACTGCTGACCTTTCGATCGACAAGCTCAGCGTCTTAGCCACTGAGCCACCGTGTCCCTTTGTTAGACTACACATGTCTGATTCCCATCATTTAGCCTCCAGAACTCTTATCATCTTTGTTGCTGTTCTCTGCACACTTTCTTGGTCCTCAGAAACTTGCAATTCATATTTAGAGATATCCTGCCCCAATTTGGAGATAACATTGAGCCTTCAGGGCTGAGAGCTCTTAGTAGCCATGTCTCCCAAGGATTAATTCAATTGCCTCTGGATGCTACTCAAAAGAGTGACCAACAGCAACTGCAACAAAAATAGCTTTCTTAATGCCTCGCTTTTGTTTGACATTTGTCTTTCACTTCCTTTTTTTTTTTTAAAGCAACTTTTGAAAGGGATGAGCCAGTGAGAGAATTTCTAACAGCAGAATCATCCATGCTGACAACTTTCTGCTTCTTCCCCTTTTGGAAGTGCAAGACGGCTAAAGAGTCACAAGATAATCAGTTGATCCGGCCGCCTGAAGATTTGAATTGCAAAAAACAAACAAACAAACAAAAAGATTTGAAAAAAGATTCAAAACAGGCACAAGTTTTAAACTAGACTAAATGACAAAGCAGAAAATAGGAATGTAGGGAATTTTTTTTCCATATTTCTGGGAAGGGTGGGAGGGTGGAAAGGAAGGAAAGGAAAGGAAAGGAAAGGAAAGGAAAGGAAAGGAAAGGAAAGGAAAGAGGGAGGGAGGAAATTGAGGGAGGGAGGAAGTAAGGAAAGAAGGATTTTGAGGGAGGGAGGGAGGAAATTGAACAAGGGAGGGTGGGAAGAAGGAAGGAAATTAAGGGAGGAAGGAAAGAAGGAAGGAAGGAAGGAAGGAAGGAAGGAAGGAAGGAAGGAAGGAAGGAAGGAAGGAGGAAGGAAAGGGAGAAAGCCAATAAGCGAGAGAGGGAGGGAGGAAGGAAGGAACAAAGGAAGGGAGAAAGAGAGGGAGGGAGAAAGAGAGGGAGGGAGGGAGGGAGGGAGGAAGGAAGGAAGGAAGGAAGGAAGGAAGGAAGGAAGGAAGGAAGGAAGGAAGGAAGGAAATTGAGTGAGGAAACAAGGAAGCAAGTCTAAAAGAACCTTAGGACAGGAAGTATGTTTGGAAGATTGAGGCCATCCATATCTCCAGTGGGGCCACCTGTGAGAAGACCAGCCACCTGCAATCTCATAGGAACCATCTCAAGGTTTCTAAGGCATGGACCAAGCCTTCCATTTCATGCCAGAACATGGAGGGTTTTCTTTCACCCAAGATTGGGACACTCATCTCCCAACAGCGGGGAAAGCAGTAGTGTCGGTCATGCTTTCATTTTTTTAGAAAAACCCATCCAATCTGACTGCTCTCCCCATTCCATTTTCTCCTCCTCCTCCTCCTCCTCCTCCTCCTCCTCCTCCTCCTCCTCCTCCTCCTCCTCCTCCTCCTTCTCCTCTCCCCTTGAAAACGCATCTTTCAGGGCATAAGGTCAAAGCCATTTGGGTGGAAAAAAGAAAGAAGTCTAGTTTCCTTTGTGTTGTGTTGTGAGTTGCTCTGTGTTTTATCTATTGGTGAAATGCTCCCAATTTGAGTCTCCAAAGGCCCTTAAGAGCTGTTGTGGCCTCTGCAAATAGAATCGGGGGCGAGAAAGTCAAGAAATTGTTTTCTGGATGTTTTCAACATTGCTCAGCCAGCACACATTAGCAGCCTCCCGAGAGGATACGATGCTCCGTGTGTAATGGGTGGGATGGAGATATACATATATTCATCCGAGGCAAAATGTAGATCAGGCTGTTTCTTTCCCCCTGTGCTGGATCATTCAACGGGTCAGAATTACAGAACCACAGAGTTGGGAGGGACCTTGGAGATCTTCTAGTCCAACCCCCTGCTCAAGCAGGAGACCCTATACCATTTCAGACAAATAGGTGCTGAATCTCTTCTTACAAAACCTCCAGTGATGGATCACCCACAGCTTCTGGTGGCAAGCTGTTCCACTGGTTAACTCTTAGGAAGTTTCTCCTTAATTCCAGGTTGCTTCTCTCCTTGATTAACAGCATTAACAGAATAACAAGAGTTGGAAGGGATTTTGTAGTCCCCCATCCAAGCAGGAGACTCTACACCAGAGGTGGCATTCAGTCGGTTCGCACCGGTTCGTGTGCACCGTTGGCGGAAATTTGGCCAAGGTCGTCGAACCGGTAGCGATGGCCGGCTCGCCACATCCCCAAACCGGTCCCCCAGTTGCCGCTCGCTCACGCCGCCCGCCATGTTTGTCACCACCATGTTCTTCACGCACGCGCATCCCATTGCCTTGCAAGTCCAATGGGATGCACATGCGCGAAGAACATGGCGGTGACAGCAGTAGCTTTTTCCAGGACCTCCGGTACTTTTCAGCGGCCTGTAGCCAGCCGCCGGAACCGCAAAGCAGCTCTCAAAGAGGAGGCTTGACTAACCCTAACTGTAACCCTAACCATTTCTGACAGATGGCAGTCCAATCTCTTCTTGAAAACTTCCGGTGATAAAGCTCCCACAACTTCTGAAGGCAACTTCTGTTCCATGGGTTGATGGTTCTCACTGTCAGAAAATTCCTCCTTATTTCTAGGTTGAATCTCTCCTTCATCAGTTTCCCTTCATTATTCCTTGTCTGGCCTTCAGGTGCATTAAAGAAAGAGGTTGACCCCCTTTTCTTTGTGGCAGCCCTTCAAATATTGGAACACTGCTATCATATCAGAAGGTAGTTCCTCAAGCTAATGTCTCTTCCACTTCAAGCACAAAGTTCAGAAGCGGTCTTCATGTGGAAACAAAAGTACTTATGTTCTTTCTTTAATCAAAATACTCAATTTTGCCATTTGGGCAAACTCCATCAATTTCTGCAACCATTCGTCCATGTTATGAATCAAAGTGTCCTTCCATTTTTGTTCATATAATAGTCTTGCTGCTGTCAAGAACTTATCTATCATGATGCTAAGGTCTTTATTATCCATCCATCTATCTGTCTATTTGTCTGTCTGTCCATCCATCCATCCATCCGATCTATTTGAAAACAGAAGAAGGGAGTAATAGCTCTGTAAAGCCACTGCTGGCATCAGAAGTAGAGGTTGCAAATGGCACCCACTCGGCATAGACCTAACTCAGGGGTGAAATCCAGCAGGTTCTAACAGGTTCTGGAGAACCGGTAGCAGAAATTCTGAGTAGTTCGGAGAACCGGCAAATACCACCTCTGGCTGGCCCCTAAGAATGGAGACTTTGCAATATCCTTCCCCAGGAGTGGGGTAGGAATGGAGATTTTGCAGTATCCTTCCCCCAGGAGTGGGGAGAGAATGTATCCCTCCCCTGCCACGCCCACAGAACCGGTAATAAAAAAAAATTGGATTTCACCACTGGGTGAGAGGAACTTGTAGTTTAGCGCAGGGGTCTCCAACCTTGGCAACTTTAAGATTTGTGGACTTCAACTCCCAGAATTCCCAGAACCAGCAAATCTGGCTGAGGAATTCTGGGAGTTGAAGTCTACAAGTCTTAAGTTACCAAGATTGGAGACCCCCTAGTCTAGAAACTACAGAAAGTAAAATTTTACACTCTTCTGAGAGTTCGATTTGTGATGCATGATTTGCCCTTTTTTTTTTAGTAAAAATGAAGGGATTTAAAAAAAAAAAAAAATAAAGAAAATGTCCCCCACTTGAACTCATGTCCGTGGCCCACTCTCTCAACGTCCTCCCTCCGTTGATGGCCCCCCAGAGAGGTCCATCGCTTAGCAGCGGAGTCGTTCTCACGCGGGGAAAGGGCGGGGGTGGGTGGGAAGACGGAAGCGCTGCCTGTCACTTTGATCTCTCTTGTCAAGGATGCTCCTCAAGTGCGTTTGACAGATGGGTTTGGGAAGAGATGACTGGGGGGGGTAGGTAGGTGTGAACCTGCGACATCGAATTCGGAAGGATGGGATGTCGAGAAGCAAAGTTGTTTGTGTGAGGGAATGCGCCGTGAAGGGTGTCAGTCAGCTCATGGGTTCCTTTCGCGGAACTGTCTCTGCTTCGGGGGGGGTGGGAGAGACGATCCCTCTCCGGCCTCACCTTTCCAGATAAATGAAGCCCGATGTTCATCATCTATACATCACATGTGAAGCTGGCATTGAGCCATGTGTGTGTGTATGTGAAGGACAAGTGGAAGCTTAGGAGCACAAGCAATTTCTTAGCTTTAGAGTTGACCGAAAGGGAGGGAGGGAGGGAGGGAGGGAGGAAGGAAGGAAGGAAGGAAGGAAGGAAGGAAGGAAGGAAGGAAGGAAGGAAGGAGAGGAAGGGAAGAAAGAGGGAGGGAGGGAGGGAGGAAGGAAGGAAAGAAAGAGGGAAGGGAGGGAGGAAGGAAGGAGAGGAAGGAAAGAAAGAGGGAAGGGAGGGAGGAAGGAAGGAGAGGAAGGGAAGAAAGACGGAGGATGGAAGGAGAGGAAGGGAAGAGAGCGAGGGAGGGAGGAAGGAAGGAAAGGAAGGGAAGAAAGAGGGAGGGGAGGGAGGATGGAAGGAGAGGAAGGGAAGAGAGGGAGGGAGGGAGGGAGGAAGGAAGGAAGGACGAAGGGAAAAAAGGAGAAAAAGGGAGGGAGGGAAGAAGAGGGAGGGAGGAAGGAAGGAAGGAGAGGAAGGGAAGAAAGAGGGAGGGAGGGAGAAGGAAGGGGAGGAAAGGAAGAAAACGGGAGGGACGGAGGGAGGGAGGAAGAAAGAGGAAGGAAGGAAGGAGAGGAAGGGAAGAAGGAAAGAGGGAGGGCCATTCTAACAGTCACTAAATGAACTGTCGTAAATCAAGGATAACATGTAATTTTTGATAGCTTTCTACCCAAATCTGCCATCTGGTGGCAACATCACTTACACCCACACAGCGCCGCCCGCCCTTCACCGTCTTAAAAATAAGTTCCGGAAGAAGGGAGCATTGAATTATTAAAATATACAAAATGGCATTTTTTTTTGTAGAATTATTTCCAGACTGGTGCCTTCACCTCTAGACCAAGCTGAGTCTCTCTTAACCACTAAACCAAACTGTGGTTCATTTCCAGCTCTCTAACTTGGTTGCTTGGACACGGTAGCTCAGTGGCTAAGACGCTGAGCTTGTCGATCAAAAGTTCGGCAGTTCAGCGGTTCGAATCCCTAGTGCCGCGTAATGGGGTGAGTTCCCGTTATTTGTCGCAGCTTCTGCCAACCTAGCAGTTCGAAAGCATGTAAAAAAACGCAAGTAGAAAAATAGGACCACCTTTGGTGGGAAGGGAACAGCGTTCCATGCGCCTTTGGCATTGAGTCATGCCAGCCACATGACCACGGAGACGTCTTCGGACAGCGCTGGCTCTTCGGCTTTGAAACGGAGATGAGCACTGCCCCCTAGAGTCGGGAACGACTAGCACATATGTGCGAGGGGAACCTTTACATTTACCTTTTTAACTTGGTTGCAACTCTCAGTCTTCGCTCCCTGGGCTTTGCGAGTAGACACGTGGCAAACTCCTTTCCCTGCCCTGATAAGCCGAGGAGTAGACTCAGGAAACCAAAAATAGAATCATTCATATTCAGTACGAATATAACATTTTAACCATCTGTGCCACTGCCTTTTTTTTCTTCTTCTTTTTTTCTTTTTCGGCTAAAAATTAGCATTTGGTTGAAGAAAAGAGATGAAAGTAGAACTCTTACTCCCGTTTCTTGCCGATGTTCGTTGGCTGCTTTGTCAGGATCTCAGCTCATTGGTGACCTGCGAAATAGATCGCTTGTCGGAAAACCCGTCTAGATCGCAGATCACTCGGTTCCCCCCCCCGATTCTGAGCAGATAGACCCCGTAAAAAGGGACAGCACCAGGGATGAAATCCAGCAGGTTCTGAGAGGTTCTAATGAACCGATAGTGGAAATTTTGAGTAGTTCGGAGAAGTGGTGTAGGAGGCTAATTCCTCCTACTAAGGCAGCATTTAACATCCAGCTGCCTGCAATTACTGCGAGTTCAATTTTCACCAGGCTCAAGCTCGACTCAGCCTTCCATCCTTTCTAAGGTAGATAAATTGAGGACCCAGTTTGTGGGGGCAATAAGCTGACTTTGTATAAAATATACAAAAATATGAAGGCTATTGCTTAACGCACTGTAAGCCGCCCTGAGTCTCCGGAGAAGGGCGGCATATAAAAATAAATTTAAAAAAAAAAAAAGCAGCAAATTTATTTATTTATTTATTTATTTTAAATTTTTACTGTATTTTAAAATATGGGTATTTTAAATTATGGGTATCAATTCAGCCCAAATTTATTTAATTCATTTTATTCGACTTTAAATTTTGTATATATATGTGTTTTATTTCAAGGCTGTTCACCGCCCTGAGTCCTTCGGGAGTAGGGCGGTATAGAAATTCAATAAATTATTATTATTATTATTATTATTATTATTATTATTATTATTATTATTATTATTATTATTATTATTATTATTTATTTATTTATTTATTTATTTATTTATTTATTTATTTATTTATTTATGGTACTTGTATGCCGCCCTATCTCCAATGGACTCAGGGCGGCTCACAACAATTAAAACAAAGCCAACAAACCATTAAAACAAAAGTCCAGGTTAAAATTAACAAAAATTCAATAAAGCCCAGTTAAAATTCTATTAAAACCCCCATCAGTCCAGGGCGGTCACGTTTTCAGGCCACGACGGAAGGAGCGAAGGTCGGGGGCCACCCGGAGCTCCAGAGGGAGTTGATTCCAAAGGGTGGGTGCGCCCACAGAGAAAGCTCTCTCCCTGGGGGTAGACAGCCGACACTGTCCTGGCCGACGGCACCCCAAAGAGGCCCTCCCTGTGGGAACGCACCGGACGATGGGGAGCTGTCGCTGGCCGCAGATGGTCCGCCAGATATCCCGGGCCTAAGCCATGTAGGGCTTTATAGGTAATCACCAGCACCTTGAATCTCACCCGAGGGCAACCGGCAGCCAATGCAGGTCACGCAGGAGAGGTGTAACATGAGAGTGTTGGGACACTCCCATTACTACCCCGCGCGCCGCATTCTGCACCAGCTGAAGCCTCCGAGTGGTCTTTTTTATTATTATTATTATTGAAAAGTTTTTAAAAATTTTACACATATTTTCCCTTCTCTCCTCCCCCCCTCCTGCACCAACCCTCCCCCCCCCCCACACCCCGGACTTCCCAGAGCAAATACAGAATATAGCATTTAACAAACATATAAGCCTTCCCTCAACCCTTGCACCACTTATATTTCCTTATAACCCACAAGTTAAGACTTTTTGGCACCATGAAAAGTTCAGATTTCTTAGGAACTGCTGCCATCCTGTGGTATTTTGGTGCATCAAGCTGAAGTTCAAGAATATCTCCTCAAACCATGAATTATTGCTGGCTGGTAGCACCTGGCTTGGAAGCTAAGCAAGGTTAATCCTGGTTAATAGTTGGAGGAAAAACCTCCATTCCTCTCCTGATAGTTGCATAGGGCGGTGAACAGTCAAAATAACATACATATAAAAATGTAAAATAAAAACAATTTAAAATAATTAAACCAATTTGGCTCATCAATTAAGATCCTCAGCGTAGAATTTAGATAAACTGAAAATTTATGCTAGTCCGGCTTGGTGAAACAGAAAGGTCTTAAGTGCACAACGGAAAGTACGGAGATCTGGGATCATTCGTATCCCTGGGGGTAGCCTGTTCCAAAGGGCAGGTGCCCCCACAGAGAAGGCTCTCTCCCTTGGAACTACTAGACGACATTGCTTTAGTGATGGCACCCTGAGGAGGCCCACTCTGTGGGAGCGTACTGGTTGGTGGGAGGTTATCGGTTGCAGAAGGTGGTCTCGTAGGCACCCAGGTCCTAAGCCATGGAGCACTTTTAAGGTAAGAACCAACACCTTGAAGTGCACTCGGAAGACCACCGGGAGCCAGTGCAGCTCGCGTAGGAGAGGTGTTACATGTGAGCGCCATGTCGCTCCCAATATCACCTGTGTGGTCACATTCTGGACCAGTTGGAGCCTCCGTGTGCACCTCAAGGGGTGCCCCATGTAGAGAGCATTACAGTAGTCCAGTCTAGTTGTTCTCACTGTCAGGAAATTTCTCCTTAGTTCTAAGTTGCTTCTCTCCTTTGATGAGTTTCCATCCGTTGCTTCTTGTCCTGCCTTCAGGTGCTTTGGAGAATAGCTTGGCAGCCCCTGAGATATTGGAAGACTGCTATCATGTCACCCCTAGTCCTTCTTTTCATTAAAATATCACGGCAATTATTTATTTGATATTACCGGATATACTTTCAGTCCCTGAAATATATTGTATCATCAACTCAAAATCCATTCCAGATGTTGAAATAACATAAGGGCCTGGTGGCTCAGCAGACTGATAGCATTGTGATTAACACCAGCTGTCTGCAATTACTGTAAGTTTGAATCTCGACAGGCTCAAGGTTGACTCAGCCTTCCATCCTTTCTAAGGTAGGTGAAATGAGGACCCAGTTTGTGGGGGCAATAAGCTGACTTTGTATAAATATACAAAAAGGATGAAGGCTGTTGCTTAACGCATTGTAAGCCACCCTGAGTCTCTGGAGAAGGGCGGCATATAAATCAATTTAAAAAATAAATAAATAAATAACAGGCCCCAAATTTGACAGAAACATTCAGTTGAGGTTTTTGGAATCTTTAGAGGTTGGGCAAATGTAATAAAAGCCTGCAAAACCAAATGAACATTGAAAAATCACTGATTATATCACAGCTCTCAAATAAGAAGCATTGGTAAATAGCAATCATTATTATAAATTTGCTACCCAAAAACAATTATTGCTGCATTAGCCAAGCAATTGAGTTAAATGCCCACCAATGCTAAAAGTTTTGCTCGTTTATTATACTTGCCAAAATCAATGAGCAGTTCTTAAAGCTTTGATTTAAAATAAATAAATAACGCTACAGTTACAATCCGTTGCATGAATTTCATTCACCACCAGGGAGCAGAATGAGACCAGCAATCAAATTTGGAAAAAAAAGAATAAAGAAAGCGTCACATTTTAGCTACTATAACTAAAATAAAAAATAAAAAAATCTGCAAGTTGATTTGTTAGGAATTTGTTGGGATGTGATGGCAAGATCAGATAGCAGCAAATTGTAGCTGCATAATTCCTAAACTGCATTTGCTGGTGTCACAAAGCAAATTCTTGCTATTCCCATCCTTGTTAATATTGTGCCAGCAATATGGATATAGAGGGAAAAAAGAAGGAAATATGAAACTATTGTTCTCCTCCTCCTCCTCCTCCTCCTCCTCCTCCTCCTCCTCCTCCTCCTCCTCCTCCTCCTTTTCTTCCTCCTTCTTGTCATAATTTCAGCTCTTAAAGATAAAATTTAATCTTCTGGGTGAAAATATATCGTAGCAAAGAACCTGGGTATAGTATGTAAGGTACTGTACACAATTTGACCATTGCACTGAAGTTAAAGTCAGTTGGTGCTTGGAGAGTTTCATTCTAAAAGAAAGATGGATTATAACTCTGTGTGTGTGTATGTGTGTTTTAAACACTACTTCGCATATGATTATTATTCAACAAGCGGTTTTCCATTTAATTCCTGGCATTTCCCGTTAAAGCTGCTCAGCCAACAGATGGAGGGGGGGAAAAAACAGACTTTCTGCCCCGTTGAGTGAGACAATCCTAAATTAATTGGACAAACAGTAGCACAAATCAGCTTCCTACATTCCAGCTGACATCCAGGATCACCCCTCCGTTTCCAGTGGGAAAGATACTTTTCAGTTCTCTAAATCTGTAGAACAAGGTGGAGCAAATATGGCGGAGGTAAGAGACGCAGTGGCTCAGTGGCTAAGACGCTGAGCTTGTTGATCGAAAGGTCGGCAGTTCAGCAGTTCGAATCCCTAGTGCCGCGTAATGGGGTGAGCTCCCGTGACTTGTCCCAGCTTCTGCCAACCTAGCAGTTCGAAAGCACGTAAAAAATGCAAGTAGAAAAATAGGGACCACCTTTGGTGGGAAGGGAACAGCGTTCGGTGCGCCTTTGGCATTTAGTCATGCCGACCACACGACCACGGAGACGTCTTCAGACAGCACTGGCTCTTCGGCTTTGAAACGAAGATGAGCACCGCCCCCTAGAGTCAGGAACGACTAGCACATATGTGCGAGGGGAACCTTTACCTTTACCTTAGGGGAAAAAAATACCATGGTAGCATCTCTTTGGTGTCATCTGAAAGTTATCCAGATCTTGGCAGTTCAGTCGTGATAGTGAAAGGAAGGAGGAAGAAAACTCAAGTGGGGAAGATCTCCCATCACTGTTGCTCCTGCTATCCATCGCTTGCAGATTCTGGAAGCTTCTCTGGTGATCCCTGCTGCCGCTCCTCTTCTATCACTGATGATGTTACCTGCAAGAAAAGAAGCAATCTCAGAGAACACCAAGGACCCCACAACCTCTTCTTTTTTTCCATTCTCTTCCTTCCTCTTTGTTTTTTGTTTTAAACTCATAAACATTTTGAACACAATGTATTGTCAGGGTATATCATTTACAAAAGAAAAACAAAGAGAGAACAAAAAGGAATATTAACACATATACTGGTAACAATAGTAATAATATAACAGAATAGTTTTGGCTAAATTTCTCTTTATATTAGCTTATTTATAATTCTGTTAATTATATTAGCATATTTATAATTATAAACCATATTTATATTTAACTCATACGTAGCAATAATCTTTCTTCATCTAATTTCCACCTCTTATCTCTAACCATTCATAAAATCTATTCCATATCAAGTAATATTCTGTATCTTGTTTGTCTTTTATTTTAAAGTCAATCTGTCCCTTTCTGCACAGTCTAATATTTTCCGAATTACATCATCATCTGATGGCGTGCTCTCATTTTTCTAATATTGTGCAAATAAAATCCTTGCTGCTGTCAGTACATGCAAAACTAAATATATATTCCCTTTATCATAATCCTCCGGCATTATACCCAACAAAAATATTTCTGGTTTCAGATCTATATGTTGCTTAATCACCTTTTCCAAGCAAGTATGTATTTTCTTCCAATATTTTCTTGCTTTCATACATCTCCACCACATATGATAATAAGTACCTGGGATCCTCCTTGTGAAGGAACGAGAAGAAAGATCTTAGCTAAGAAAGTCTTCCAAGCCAATGACAAAGAATTCAGTTGTCAACCTGACTTGCCCCATTACAGAATACAGAGACTTTAATTAAGTGAATCCTGGCTTACGTGTAGTCATCAAACTCTGTTTGGAAATGTCCTTTGGAGGAGAAGAAGATTTGACCAAAAGAAGAGCACAAGGCCACCCTATTCTCATTCTACTTTAGGACATTCAAGGTGATACTTATGATATTTGATGGCACATCGTTTGTCTTGACAAACACAGGATTTCCAATTGTGGCTGACATAACTCTTGATCTGAAGCAGAACTCAAACCTTGGTTGATGATGTCAGGGTTACTTCCAGAAGAAACCTCCAAACTTTGCCATGAAGCTGTCATCGTCGAGTTGGCAGGAAAGGAAGCTTGTTAAATCAATGGAGAGCCATCCTGCAGACTCTGTAATCAATCTAATTTGACTGACATGTAGACAGGAGGAAATAACAGTTGGTTGCTATCCCTGCTGTGAGAACTTCTTGATGCAACTTCTGTCTGTTTGGGGTGTGTCCTTCCTTTGCACCTTTCCCAAAATTGTGTTGTCCACAACACAAGTTAGCGATTTGGTCCTCCAGTCCAGAAGTCCCTTTCTCCTGGTTCACCAGTGACCACACCCAGTAAGAGATGCATCAAAGTGGCAATTCTCTCAGGAGTTTTGGCAAACATGATTCCTGTAAATGTTTACAACTCCGTTCATGGATCATCAATAATTCAGCTTAAACAAAACCAGCTTGAGTATCTCTCTCTCTCTCTTTTTTTTCCTCCTCTAAAAGGTTTTTTGGGCTGTTTTGTTCTGTTTTGGTTTTTTTTTCCAACGGAAACATTAAAAAGCCAAGGCCTGAGATACTGGGGGATCTGATTACACTGAAAGATAATTTCCCTCCCTCGTGATCTTAGATGGGCAAATAAAATCCAGCATTTTGAAAGAGAGAGAGAAAAAATCACACTGAAGCCAAAGCAGCAGCAGCAAAAGGAAAGGAGGAAGTCAAAGGCGCATCTCTAACTTTGCCAGAAGACAACTTCTCAAAGCCATGCATTTTTAATGCACGCTGAAAGTCGTAATGGTCTTTGGCTTCTAATGTCCATTAATGATCCCTGCATACCACAAAGATGTTTCTAGCCGATACCTTGGAGAATTCTTTTCCATCCATCTTTAAA